>NC_133896.1:132949606-133254528 GCF_964199755.1 Larus michahellis
AAGAGACCCAAATCCCTCAGTCTTTCTTCATAAGAGAGGTGTTCGAGTCCCCTAATCATCTTGGTAGCCCTTTGCTGCACCCTCTCCAGCAGTTCCCTGTCCTTCTTGAACCAGGGAGCCCAGAACTGAACACAGTACTCTAGATGAGGCCTCACCAGGGCACAGTAGAGGGGGAGGATGACCTCCCTCGACATGCTGGCAACACTCTTCTTGATGCACCCCAGGATGCCATTGGCCTTCTTGGCCACAGGGGCACATTGCTGGTTCATGGTCATCCTGTTGTCCACCAGGACTCCCAGGTCTCTTTCAGCTGAGCTGCTCTCCAGCAGGTCAGCCCCCAACCTGTACTGGTGCATGGGGTTGTTCCTCCCCAGGTGCAGCACCCTACACTTGCCCTTGCTGAATTTCAGGTTTCTCTCTGCCCAGTTCTCCAGCCTGTCCAGGTCTCTCTGTATGGCGGCACAGCCTTCTGCTGTGTCAGCCACTCCTCAGTTTTGCATCATCAGCAAACTTGATGTTCTGCCTGGTTCTGTACTGTGTGTACAGACTCTCCCATTGTAACGGCAGACATCCTGGCACAGGGGACTTCAGGTTTGCATTATTTTTATACAAATCTTGTCTGGAGTCTAAGCCCTGAAGTTATAGTTTCCATAGCTTTTCTGTTTTGTAACACATTAAGAAATCAAGGTCTACCATAGGACATTGAAACCAAAAAATTTGCACAGTTCCTGTAAGGAGAGGGAGGGAAACATGCCTGAGAACAATAATATCTGGCACTTATTGTCCATTTGATGTACTAAGCTTTAAATAAGGCTGGCTAAACAAACCCAGTATGGCAGATGTTATATTAGCACATATCACATGGTTACTTGGCAACAAACAGAGATTAGACATCATAAACATTTGGTCTGCAGAAATGTTACCAGAGCTGGTGGTTACACAACCATAATTTAATGTTTGGTGCATAAAAATACCCGAACCCTAGTTGTAAATATCTATATATACTCATAAACTAAAATATCTGTAAAATATTTTTTTTTAAATAAACACAGTACAATCCCCCCCCCCCCTTTTAATTACAAACAAGTTGATAAAAAGCACCATTGCTGGCAAACAATGTATATCACATTGGATTGCTTGTTTTTCAGATACTGCAATTGGGAAATGATGACAGACTTCTATCTCTTTAGTTGACTTTTTTTTTTTTTTAAAGAAATCTTCTCTTACTTTCCTTTGGAAACAGAAAGCAGTGTTCGGACAAAGTTCATTTTATGAATTAAGGCAATTAATGCTTATTAAAGGATCTGCATGTCAGTTTTCTTTGGCCAGAAACTTATATGTTTTCTTTGCTGTCCTATTTCTTTGCAGAATCACTAGCATCATGCATTCTCAATAAGTCTTTTGATTGCCATTACTCACTCTTCAGAATCAAACATCTTAGGCCAGAGGAAGTGGGAATGGAAAGCTTCCCCTTAGTTTTCCCCAAACCTGTTATTTCTTCTGAACATCAGGAGGACTTTGTAATGAAATGTACAGATTGTTTACACAGAAAAGGAAGGGTTATTCAGAAATTTTCTAATTCTGAAATTTTCAGTAGACATGTCTACTTTTCTTGACAGAAATATCTAAAAAAAATAATAAATCTCATTACACATTATTTTGGGGTCTCTGGGGTTAAAATAGAAGTGTTCATTTTGCATACAACATTTAGAGTAAACTCTCCTTGATACTGCTCTTCATCTGCCAAGGCTTCTGCTTCTTGGTTCTTGTGGTACAAGCCTTTCATATTTCATAGTATTTTGGTTTGAATCAAGGCCAAAGCTAAAAGACCAGAAATACTATAAACACAAATTTAAACTGAGGGACTACCTACCTATGTTAGAATTTCCTAATCTATCTTGGAGTTTTTCAACAAGGCACTATTCAGTGTCATAGAGAGATGTATATGCACCATTAGAAAAAACATATTAGGACACCATTGTGTCTGGACTAAAATACTCTATTTCAGAAATTCAATAATCTGTGCTGGTGTGCAAGGGAAGAGTGCCCTGCTAACAAAACTATGCTGCTTCTAGCGTGCGAGCTAATTGCAGGTGTACAATACTTCACTGTAACGTATCATTAGTGATTTACGAGTCTTAATTCAGTTTTCAAAATTGTATAGGTAATTAGGAGCCTAAGTGTCATGACAGTTCTCAAAAACTCTTGACTTGATACGGATCCTGTTTGTATAATTCCTGTGCTTTTATAAATCACACTTGGTACCATAATCCCTGTATATATCTAGAAGCAGGAACCTAAATAGCTGGAAAGCAAGTGAATTGGCTGAAAAGCTTTCTTTGGCTGAAAACCCAGCAAACTAGACTCTTTCCCAATGAATTAAAAATCTGTAATACAGAGTCTGTGTAGAAAGTATCAGCATAACTCATTTTGCACACAAATATTCTTTGCTTTTGGTTTATATGGCTGACTTCCTTTGCATGTTCAAATAAGTGCATAACCTGCCATGCTGGAGAAATGAGAAAAATAGTTGTCACTTCATCCACAAGATAATCAAACCAAACCTATTTATAACCTAAAAACGTAGAGCTGTAGCAACCTCTTAACAATTGAAATTGTTTTTACTGGAAACAGAGAAAGAAAAAGATTGAACCAGAAATATTGTACATTTTACAGATGCCAAACAAAATTGTAGAGAGAATAGGAAAAGTTTTTTATCATGAAAAAAATCCTCATTCTTATATTGATCAGAAGATTGTTCCTTGGAAATATTTCATTCTTGTGGCTTCTGTGTTCAGTTTTGATAGCAAGGAAATTTTCATCCCACAAACAGCTGTGAGAAGTAGATATTACATTACATGGCTCCAGCTCCTGTAGGCAGAGAAAGGCAGCAAATAACATTTACTATCCAGCTGTAATAGCCATACCTTTGCTATGCAGTGCACTGGCTAGGAGCAGTCTGACCAGAAGACTGGCGTCTCAGAAATCAAAGAGATTCTATGTTACTATTAATATTTAGGCAGTAAACATTAGGACACAACACTTCCCCAGACAGGACAGCAAGCTACTACATCGGAGGAAGAGAAGAGGATCTTCTGAGTCAAATGAACAACAGATGATATCTTCTGCTCCTACATTACATTCCAAGACAAAGGAAAATGAATTCAGAAAGAAGTAATGCAGCCAACAAAACCAGAAGACTAGCCTGCCCACTTTTTCTTATACTTTAAATAAAAAGAGGTATACTCTAAGCATGACTTTATGGATGTTTTATATTCATAGTAATTATATTAGCAACTTCATGTACTGACAAGGGTGAGGGAAAAGAAAGAAGCATTTTAAAGGTGTATGTTTCAATTACTAAAGTATGCATACAGACACCTAGGTGGATTCTCAAAGTCTCTGGATATCACATTCCCACTGTAGCCCACAGGTACTGGGTGTTTAGGAAAACTAGGCACTCTGTATCATGTACAAATGGTCAGAATATGCGTCAAAAGCATAAAGACTGTTCTAACATTTCCTTTCTGACTCAGTTATATCTCAGTTATGTATAGTCACAATATCTGTTGTTTTCTTCCATGTAACTTCTCCCACAGAGGATCCAGAAATTATTGCCTCCGTCAGAAGTTTAATTTACCTGTAACACTTGTTGGTGGCACATATGGATGTTTTCTCCTGTGTTTGTGTCATACTACCATCCAGATCAGATGGGATAGTTTTTACTATTACAAGTGGGTTTCACTTCAACTTCAAAAGCTATCACAGGCCCTTCTCATGACTGATTCATAACATATAACCCTGGGAAGAAACACTGAAAGTATCAAATCAGTGCCAAAAGTAAATAAAGACACTATTTTTCAAAACAACTAAAAAAGGTAATTACTGTTACTTTATTTTTTTAGCCGTTTGAGAAGTGCCATGCTTACAGTGTTCATCTCTGCTTCCTTCCCCTCTGCTCAGCTTCCTTTTTTAACTCTGTTAAAGCCTCATTATAGCTGTTTAATGCTGATCACTGGGGAACACACAATAAAAGGTGATGTAACAAGGAATGATACCTCAGCTAGGATGGTGGCAAGCTTAATGGGCTGTAGTGCACTAACTTAAATTAGTCACTGGGTGGACTAATCACAAATCGAAAATGTAGAGACTGCCACAATGGAGTCTCAAAAGATAGTAAAAAAACACGAGTATACTTTGTGTGTTACAAATATGTATCTTTTTCAAGCATACTCAGTGACAGAGAGTAAGAGAATGAGAATGGAAAGCAAATCACTCCCAAATTCACTTTGCATAAGGAAGAGTGGAAGAAAGCATGATAACATCACACACTTCTGCTGAAATTAGCTGCTTCGTGTATAAATGCAAAGCTTCAAATTCTTGCATCACTTGAAGCTTTCTCCCCTATCATTACTTTGCCACTTATTTTGATACAACCAAATTTATCAAGTGTTTGTGGCGTCCCAAACCAATTCCGTATGTATATATTTATCCTTCACATGTACTTAAAAAAAATTCATCAATATGCTATAAGTTAAGCATTGTTCAGCCAGACTCACTTCTGATAAATTTGAAATGAATACATTTCATGTATGCCAGCAACAGAAAAGCAAGTAAAGAAACAGATAATAAAAATGGTATGAAGCCAGATATATTATTCCGTGTTTCAGTTCTGGAAGTACAGCTAGTTTTGAAGAAGTACAAGGTGGATTCAAGCTATCAGAAATCAATAAGCAAGAAATTGGAAAAATTTGTGGTGTGGAAGAACCCTGGAGCCGTGCCATAGTCATTTTCTTGGGGAAAACCTTATGCTAGGAAGCAATGTGGAAGGCAAAAGAAGTCACAGTGAATGTGTGTCCCTTGATGTACGCACAGCTTTCCTGCTCTCCTCCATCTCCTTCTTTTTTAAAGGGAAAGGTGAGAAAGGAGGAGAATTAGACTTAGTACATACTTCAAAGCAAACCAAACCGTATACACCAGAAAACAAAAAATGCAGTTGAAGGCAAAGCAAGGATGAGTATATAGCAAATCTTGCTAGGAAATTATCGTGTGCAACATTGGACAGATTTAAAAAAAACACATTTCACAAACAAATATTGTAAAGATATTAAAAGCAGGCTGCAATAAGTCTTTTTGAACAGAAAGTGTTACTGAAAGATTTGCAATTTTTGCAAGTATATGGTACCTTATTTATATATTAATCAGAATGCCTCATCAACATGTGGATATTTCAAAGAGGGTTTCTAAGAGTGTGTTCATTATGTGAAATATCAGAATCACAGAATGGCTGAGGTTGGAAAGGAGCTTAACCTGGTGGTCATCTAGTCCAAAACCCCTGCTGAAAGCAGGGTAAAATAACCAGCTCACTTTCAAGGGACCTTAAAGAAATAATCTTTGTTGTATTAAAAATTTGTTATCTTCCTAATCGCCTTGCTGTATTTTCTATAATACAGATGTTTTGGGTGAAGAAGGGAGGCCGTTTTGTTCCCGTTCACCTCTGCTTTGCCCATGCCAGAACACCCTCGCATTGGAGTTCTGACACAAGAACTCACACCAGAATGAGACTCTTTCAAACTTTTCTAAAACAGGTTTTTGACTGCTAAACTTTTTGCAAACAAAATAGGAGCCAATTTCCCTGCCAAGTATTGTCATTTTTTGAAAAAACAGACATACTAAAAGCTGCTTGTAAGTGATAGCCAAGTTACTAATAGCTGAGCTATTGGCAGTGGGACTTAGGAACATCTAAAATACATTTTTAAACTCAAAAAATACTTCACACAACAGACTTTCTTAATTTTATGAATCAACACCAGAAAAAGGTACTTTGAAGTTAAGAACAATCAGATATTCATTCAGACAATCATTTGCATGCATCTTAGCATTTTTATTATTGTAAATGCACCTTAAAATGCACTTACTAAAATGGATTTACCTCATTAATAGGCATTTGCACTTTTATACTCTTCTGTATAAACCGCTTTCTTCACAGTCTGCGGATATGTTTTTGCTTCTCCATTACCAGATATTTAGGTAGCTATAATATGCATTTTTATGGTGTTTTGGAAATACACAAATGGAAAAAGACAGGAGTTGAACATAGAAAAGATAGACAGATGTCTATGTGCTGATTCTAAAATAAATATTAAGCTGTTAAAATAAATAAAAGACGGTCAGATGAGGTTAGCAACTACAATGCCACATTTCTGTAATACCAGGAAGGCTAACAGTTGGAAGAATTAGTAGACAAATCCTACCAACCTCTAATGAAAGTAAGCGACTCAAGGAAATAAAATAGATTTTCTAATTGCTTCTTTCTATTAGCAGAAAGAACAGTTGTTTATGAGAAGTGAAATTTAAAATGTGCAAAATATCCATCATCCTTCTATCTGCTGAGAATTATTTGCTTATAGAACTATGAAACTACTCTGTCATAATGTAACTACTTAAATACATTCATTTTTCTTAAAGATTTTCCTGCTGCTCAGCACTTTTGTCTGTATTTTATATTCAACACTATAAATATTCATAGCAGTCCATACTGAACTCCTCAGCAGAAATAATTTACACAGATTTTTACAGTGGAGCCATATGCAGGACCCACAGCCCTACCCGTGGCTCTTTAGACCTAGAGAACTTTGTACTAAAATCACGAGCAGTGCTTACAACTTCCCTACTGATGCACAGAGAACAAGTCCTGCCTCTGGGCCAGTTGGTCCAGGCTGAGACCACTCTCACAATGTGTTAGCTGTTGCAAACCCAGTGGTCTGGTCTTCCTCTGTATCATCTGCGGGTAACAGGTCCACTGAGCAAACTAACTCTTCAGCATGGAGCTCTTCTTAAGTTGGTTGTTTCACTAGGAATGGAAGTCCAAGGTCCCAGAACAAAATAAAAAGGTAAATACAATGTTAAGAGATAGAGATGCACACTCAAAACTTATTTTCCTAACCATACTGCAGGGGCAAAAGTTGAGGGCAGAGAGGAACCTAATGAAATTCAACAAGGGCAAGTGTACTGTACCTAGGGAGGAATAACCCCATGCACCAGTACAGGTTGGGGGCTGACCTGCTGGAGAGCAGCTCTGTGGAAAGAGACCTGGGAGTCCTGGTGGACAACAGGATGACCATGAGGCAGCAATGCGTCCTTGTGGCCAAGAAGGCCAACAGTCTCCTGGGGTGCATTTAAAAGAGCGTTGCCAGCGTGTCGAGGGAGGTCATCCTCCCCCGCTACTGTGCCCTGGTGAGGCCTCATCTGGAGTACTGTGTCCAGTTTGGGACTCCCCCATTCAAGACAGACAAGGAACTACTGGAGAGTCCAGTGGAGGGCTGTGAAGATGATCAAGGGACTGGAGTACCTCTCTTATGAGGAAAGGCTGAGAGACCTGTGTCTGTTTAGCCTGGAGGAGAAAAGACTGAGAGGGGATCTTGTCAATGCTTGTAAATATCTAAAGGGCAGGTGTGAAGACGATGGGGTCAGGGTCTTCTCAGTGGTGCCCAGCGACAGGACAAGGGGCAATGGGCACAAGCTGGAACACAGGAAATCCAATCTCAACATGAGGAAAAACTTCTCTACTTTGAGTGTGGCAGAGCACTGGAACAGGCTGCCCAGAGAGGTTGTGGGGTCTCCTTCTCTGGAGATATTCAAAACCCACCTGGATGCATTCCTGTGCAACCTGCTCTAGGTGACCCTGCTCTGGCAGGGGGTTTGGACTAGGTGATCTCCGAAGGTCCCTTCCAACCCCTACAATTCTCTGATTCTGTGAGGGGATGGATTGAGGTGGAGAAAAGTCTTAAAACCACCTCAGTGAAATCAGAAGTGATTGCCAGAAGTTAGCCCCATTTTTTTTTTTCTGGTAGGCATCACTGGCTTAGGCATTTTGAAAAAAACATACATAACAAATGAAAACCAAATCCTAAATTGGAATTTGGACTGATGAAGAATCATCAAGAGATCCACATTTCCAAAAACTGGGAACAATACGGGGCTCAAAGCTTAAAAAAAAAAAGAAAAAAAAAAGTTCCCAGTTTGGACTCACAGTGAGAATATGGGAAATACTTTATAGGTCTTTTCTACAAATTTCTGGATCTTTTTATTCAAGCAATTAACATGATTAAGTACAGTTTTCCCATTTGATTTAATTAACTGTAATCATACCAAACTATTGTAAGTTGGGCACCAAAGATGTATGACACATCTTTCCAAATACGTGTACCATTATTGTGAAAATGAGTGTAATAGTAGCATTCACTAGCCCAAGGCAATTACGAGAAGTGCTTGTTTGGTAAAAGGTCACAATGGGATGTCTTGCATTTGCCTGAAATAGTCTTGTCACTGCTCAAGCTCTAACAATGAAAGCATAATTTTAAGAACCACGATTTAATAATTTAACTTTAGAACTAATTCCACGTGCTTCTGAATATTTTAACAGTGAAAATTTGCAATATATTATCTTGAAAGAAATGATGGATTAAACTTTTAAACTGTTTTTTATTTTTGTACTCAAGCAGTTTATACCTTTACCTATAGGCATATTGCAGAATAAAGTATGCCAGTTTTATGAAACAGCAACGCTATGACAATAATTCCTTAACGCTATGTGAATTGCAAAGAACTTTTTTAACGCCCCTTTCAAAAACACATTCATCTTCAAGTTTCTCCCCACCATCTCCTGATTAATTCACTTGCATTTTGCTGGAGGCTGCTTGCATAGAGCCTTTGCCTTCAGTGGAAAGGCTGGGGAGGCTGTTTTCCGTACAGTTCACATCACATCAATCAAGTACCAGTGCTCTTCCTCCACCCAGCCACTGTGTATTAGTGACCTGGTTCTTGAAGCCAGGACTCTGCCAGAAACCAGTTTTCTAGCCTGCGCTGTAACACACTACAGCTGCAGAGGATGTAACGTAATTAGTCACTTTAACATTTGCTGCCAGCAAGTTGTCAAACAGCATTTGGGGAGAGAGGAAGAGGAATAGTATAGAAATTGAGAGAAATCTTAATGTAGATTATTATGAAGATAATTATTTTTTAAGCATCATGTGCCTCAAGAAAGAAATGGAATGAAAATGGAAACTAAGCTGCCTCCTGTTTGAAAATCATGCATAAAATGACAATCCATAAAGTTCCTGTTTCACATAATGAATTAACCACAATAAACCCAACAAACACATTCAATATGTAAAGTCTAATGGGGGGGGGGGGAGGTGTTTATGATAAAATGATACTAAATTGATGAAGCATCCTTACTACAGCAAATGCTGGTTATTTGTAGTTGATTTTGCCAAATCTGTAGTAAACTACAAACTCCTTAGGAGATGGTTTCATTGCTTGCGCTTTTTCCCTTTTGATTTATGAATAAAAAGCCAAATAATATGCATAATTTAAAGACGTCATTACAAGCTGCTAGCAAAAAGTGCTGCAATATAAGTGCATACTGCAAAAATATGCTTTACCGCTTGCTGACTACGCATACAGGTGAAATACAACAGGCAGTGCTGTGTTTAAACAAGGCGTAGTCTACTAAGGCACAGTACAGATATTTGGGGTGACAATGTATCCTAACTGCACAAATAAGCAGAAGAGAAGAAAGAGAATACAATTACAGAATTTACATATTGGGCAAAAGAAGGGAATCTACAACTTACTGAATTAAAAGTTTATTACCTTGAATAACATATCACAGGTGGTGACCCGTGTCATTATTTTAAGGACATTGTTTCATCTGTTTCACCTCCTCTTTCATTTTTCTTTCCATGTAACGAGTATATTTGACGTCACCTGCCTTCCTATGAAATCCTGGATCCTTTCAAAGTTCTGTTTTGATGAAAACCCATACACTTCATTTTCCTTTGGAAGAACGATTCGTCACTATCTTAAACACCTCTGTAGTCTTAAAACCTAAATATATCCAACATTTAATACACAAAATGCTTTAACCTGTGTATCAGAACAAGCAGCAAAATATATAAACCCTCATATTTTAAATTTTTCCAGATATTGCCCACATATGTCCCCTTTTTCAATGGGATTTTTCACACAAAGGAAGAAGCAACAAAACCAATCGGGGGATTTTGTTTACATCTACTTTTTCTGAAATACAACCAAAATGTAGACTATTTGCCATTAAACTAATATAAATGTCTGGCTAATTTTCTCTGTGATCGAACTATTTATTGATTCACATACAGACACACTGTAACTAATAATAGCCTTCTACTTCCCTCTGTACTTTCCTGTAAGTAAAAATAACATCAGGAAAAGTATTTAATCTTTCTATAAAAACAATTGGCAATGACATCTGAATGCTTTACTACCTCAACAAAAACAAAAAAAACCCATCTTTTTCGAAAGGATATGTTCTTCTGCATAAGAATCTATAATCTCTGTTTTCACTAAAAAATAGGCTTAATTCATGCATGATTTATAAAACTGTTTTTGTATTTTGAAATCATTTATCTTGCTTAGACACCCGGGACAAACAGTGATTAGTGTTAATGCACTTCCTATTCATAAACATGAATGACAAGTATTACTGGGGTATGTAAGTGAGAGCAAATTCATGAGGAATACAGGAACATCAGAGCAAAGCTACACCAAGTAAATTATTTTACCAACTTCTTTATGTGATATCCAAACACCTGGTCTCATCTGGAATTGCTGGAACTGGAGCTGTTCAAAATTTTATTTGAATTAAAAGCAGTTGTAGTTCGTCTATATATTTGAAACCTTTCCTTAGTCATATTTACTTTTCTGAGCTCAATATTCACAAGATTGCGCCTTAAGCCTACACATTTGTTCACTAATTCAAGTTAAGCAATCGTTGAAGATGTGATTCTCCCATCTTTACCAGGTAATTAATCTGAGCACAAATGAATCCTTTCCAAACAAATTTTAGATACAACAAATATTATCAGATTGACCTGTCTTCTAAATAGCCAGGTTACAATCTTGAACATAAGGTTGCCTTTATTCTGTCACTCAGAGAAGAAAGACAAAGCTGCCATTCAAGAGTTTTTTCTTTTCTTCTTGGGAAAAAAACCAAACCAAAACAAAAATCTCCTGACAAATAATGTTTTTTCTAACACTGAAATGTCAAAGCTTATCAGAGTGCTGCTTATCAGTATTAAAACTTTGAATTTATTTTCATAGGTATAACAGATAGGAATGTCAAATGTAAATGTAAAAGTAAGTCAAACAAAGTAAGCAACAAAACAGCAAACAATGGAGGACAAAAATCCTAATATACTTCCTGTTCCACACAATATCCAAGTTCCATATTAGTGTTGAAATCTATATCAATGACAGTGCTGAAAAATATCATCAGCACATGCACAAACACGTGTTCTTGGGGCAGATGAAAAATTTGGTAAAAAAGCCATAGATGATTAGTAACAACCACGTGATTATAAAATGGAAAGGACTCGTGAATCCTTATCGTAGACAACTACCCTTACCTGATGTGCAGCGAGCCTTTTTGGGGAGTTATATTTTTAGCATAATTTTATTTTACTGCTAGATAATTAAAAACCAGACAAATATATATTTCAAAACCAAAATATACTATGTAGATTTCAGGAGCTCTGTTGCCTGAATGTAAGCCCTGTTTTTCTTTAAAGAGACTCTAATTGAGAGGAGACCATGACGTTAGAAAAAACAAAACAAACCCAATACTTTAAGTACCAACACTGGGAGCATCTTTTCCATGGAGTGGTGGGGAAGCAAAGACCAGGAATTGTTGTAAGGAAATATGTAGGCACACACACACCTGCTCCTAAATCAGACATTTTAAGGGCGGGATGTGAGAAGCAGGTTGCTGGCAGGTTCCGAAAGATGGTTAAAGACAAGTTCTAGAACTAATGTTGCTTTCTATCATCGGCCACAGATTTTGAAATGCAATCACTACAGACAGGAACTGTCCGTCACAAGGGTGAGCAGGAATCTATGAAGATTTGTTCCACTGCACAATATATATAAACACTCAGGTATGTATATATATATGTATATGTATAGATATATATGTATATATATGTATACAGGTTCAAAAGCACATTTGCACAGGAAGTTCACTGCAACTCAGATAACCCATTTTTTGAACAACTGAAGATCAGAGAGATTTCTGAGCACTGGAACTACTCTGGATTAAGTCCCAAACAAGGTATACTCCAAATTTCTGACCATGTGAGAGGCACAAAGCTCATTTTTAAAATATGGCTTTTCTTTCCAAAGAAGATTATAGAACTAAGGTTGGGATACCTGGCACAAGGCTTTTTCAATACATATCTCTCTACAAATTTTCCTCCATGCATCACCATCCCTTGAAATAAACAAGCTCCTAAAGTGTAAGATTTCTTTTAGAAGAAGAAAAAGAGCATTCTCTCTCTTGCAATTCTGAAATAACATACAATATGAATCAGAAGTAAACAGAGCAACAAAAGCAGTCACGCCTCTAACAGCCTGAAATCATAAATGCTGAAAGTATGTGCTCTGATTCATCGCAATGAATTTCACCAGGAATTTGAAAAAGGTCATTCAAATATTAAACACGCTACTATTTCACTGAAGACAGACAGCCTCAACTCAAAGCACGCCGTGCCTCTATTCAATAATCCTAAAATGGTATCTCAGCCGACAAATGCCGCCTATACTCCCAGTTGCAGCTTAACTAATGCTAAGCCAATGAAACTTAGTTTTCTTCACTACTGCCTAAACTACAGCTAAACGTTATGAGACTGCCAGTGGTTAATATGCCTGACAGGAACAATTTATGCATTTAAATCTGGGGAGTTATTTGTAACTGAGAACTAGAAACGCATAGGCTGAGGTGCACCTTCCTCCCTTCAGGGCCAGGAGGGTGAGCCTCTAGAGCAGCAATCTCTGGCATGGCTCACTCCCCACAAACTGACCACGGGTCACCCTGTATAAACAGAAATTAAATATGCTCTGGGCTAAGGAAGCTTGTTCCAAGTTTTATAGGATTATGATATTCGAAACCATACGCGGTGCAATAGATGTCTGGCGGCAGGACTCCCCCTGCCCTCTCTGCCCAGGGACTGCAGGCTGCACACGGGCATGTGGAAAGGTCAGGCGCCTTTCCAGCTTTGAGCAGGTCTGCCTGAAGACACTGGCCACACGGACCTGAAGTGTCCTGTTGATCAGGTTGAGTTGTCTGTTACTGTCTTAGACAGATGACTGATTTCTAATCACAGTCGCACTGTATTAAACTTTTAAAAGGTTCAATAGATGAGCTTGAGTAGTTTTAACTTGATGAGACATTCTCAGATCATTACACCCTCATCAAAAAGCCAGGGAGCATTATACTGTCATTCACTCATCAACAGGTTGGGATGGAGACAATAGGAAACGTCTTGAATACAATTTCCTTGATTGCTTTCAAATCTGCTGCCATATACTACACACAGATCACATTCATTTAATCAGCTAATTAGATGCCAGCAACCTTTGATCTTTGCTACAGATTACAAATTATTAAAAATATATTTGTTAGTGAAAGCTGTCTTTAATAGAGCTCTTTGGATCTAAAAGACCATGATGTTTTTATCAAGTTTACCATGGAGACTGAATTTCTACAGTTGTAACACTACTATGTCCTATATTAAAGTCCAACTGATAACCGTTGCCATGGTAACCAAAAAGCTTCAGCGAGCTTTAAGAGTTTTCATACAAGACTTTCATAATAACAACTTTATACTTCGTTTGTTTTTTTTTTCCCCAAAGACAATCAGCTCTAAGCAAATGGTTGTTTTATATAAGTATATATATTTATAAATATATTAAAATATGAAAGTGTCTTGCCAAATTAATTCTGTTCATTTATTTATTGGTAAAGTAGGTAGTTATGTAAATTCTTATTTGCAACGAAGTTAAAAAGATGTATTGTCTCATTTAGTCCAATAGGAAGGTACTTATAATTAGCTCAAAGCTAATCTTCCACCATTTGTCGCAGGCAGTTAATAATATAAATATTATGCAATGATATTTGACTTAAGTGGTTGTACTGTTTGTCATCAATTACATCAGCAGACTGGGGATTTTTTAGGTTATCAAAAATTATTTAGGCATGCAGTACAAAACCAAATGGGATGAAGGTGTATGTCTTTGCTGCAAACACTTAGCTTCCCATCACTTTTCTGTTTAATGTGACCCCAGTTGGGAAGAAGAAAAGTTTAATAATTTGATGTAAAGTTAACTACCTCTATAAATCATGAAATTCATTATTTAACATTTCCTATTGGCGCATTTTCAGACTCTCAGCTATTATAATAAAGGAATAGACTGGTTCCAGCTTCTATTTAACTTCAGAAAATACGTAAGCCATAGATATATTTTCAACATTTTTTTTCTCCTCCATGAGTCATTGTAACATATATTCTAGACTTCACAAGGTTAATCTCCTTTTTAAAAAATCAGCAACAATAAACATCTATACATTATATATAAAGTCGAGTATTGTAGCTAAAACCAACCTTGCATTTTTTATCTATCATGTTCACAGCTTTAATAATACGCCTCCTGTAAAGCATGTATAATACATTGTATGCATTATATTTATATCCCACACAACATTCCCTATACATACAACTATACATTCCTAAATTTGATATATTCTGTTTCAAAATTGTAAGCATCAAGGCATAATAATTTATATTAAAGTTCAAATGAATACAATAAAAAATTCAGTGTTGTACAGTGGTTCTAGATTATTTTATCAAATGCCCATAAAATGCAATGTTATTATGCATGGGTAAAGAAATTGAGTAGAATAAAATATGGAATTCACCTTGAATGACCAACCAATGTTCAAAATGCTTGAATCGAATTTTAAAAAATAATTCCTTTCATATTTTCAATTCTTCCTTGTTCCACTTCTCCTTGTTCCAGTTTAATGAGAAGTGAAGGGAAAATTGTTCTTGAAGGATTTTCACATTCATGCTGCAAAAGCAGTGGTTTAGAGTAACATCCAATAAACATTCTATATTTTAGATGTGCATTGAATCAGAAAGATATCTAACTCTGTGAAAAGCAGACTAACAATAATTTCTAGATATGCAATAACTTACATGATGCAGATGAATACAGAAACTTTACTTTCTTTTTTTCTGAAGTCAACACTGTCACTCAACAGTGTTAAAAGAGTTGATACAGGCAAAAATCATTTAACTACTCGATTCCTGTACTTCAAGCTCTTCATACAGGTTAAAAATAAGAGCTATTTCAATGACGTGGTTTTGATGACATTTTAGACAAACAGTTGAACACTCATGGTCTAAAATGATATGGTAAAAAACATAATGAAATGCTGAAGTATTACAAAATTATGACTCATTTAAAGAGCAATAAGCTGAAATCATACCATCATGCATGGCAACCATATCTAGAGATTTCCTGTATTTTGCTTATAAAAAACTATTGCTGCGTAACATTAGGAGTCTAATATAAATGAGCTCCTTGCATGTTCATTAACTATCATATATGCAAGTGGAAATGAAAAGAATTTAAAAAATATGACCATCTATCATTTTCTATCAGAAACCCACAGAGATTTCCCTCCAAAGTAGACATGGAGGATTAACTGGTTCTTGGCCTCGTGACTCCCCCCTGTAAAAATCTCTCAGCTACCAAATCATGATTGCCAATGAAACCTTGGTCCACCTCAGAATAAAGTTTACCGGGGGGCTGTCTTCACATCAGACAAGACATAGGGAGTATTTTTTTCCAAACTTGCCCCCTCCATTCATCTTGCGTGCATCTGACTGCAAGAAGCCTCAGTGCTTAACATGGACACTCAATACAGATGTCAGTGCTTAGGGCCTATTTTTGGGTGTAGGAAGACCTGAGTTAGCTGCTCAAATCAGCTACTGTCTGACAGAACTGTCTGTGCAAAATCCAAAGTCAGTAAGGTGCCTTCTTCTAACAGAAATGAAACACAGTCCTTAAGATTCGTTCTTTCTCAGGTCATGCACGCGACAGGTCCACAAACAGGCTAACTCAGAAAGGCAGTCAAAGGAAAGACGAGAGAAAACAAAAGCAAATAGAAATCCAGTTTTCTTTAGTTTGGGGAGATGTTACAAATACGCAATCAAACATCAAGCAAACAAGCAAAAGATAATTTTATTTTTTTTCCAGAAATGGCTGGACCAAATAGAGTATTAAAAGCTGTATGTTAAAAGTGGACCTATTACCAGAGTATATGTTCTTAAGTCAATATATGTTTATCTTGTGCCAAAAAGCAAAACATCCCTGAGCGGCTCAACACACTCACTACATTTGTGTAGTTTGGTCTTTGTAAGTACTCTGTTAATTAGCTAATGATTCTGAATTATTTTTAAGTGTTATGAAAGAGCCAATTACCCGTATGGTTATATTATTATATTATGGATCACTTAAAATACACATCTATACATGGTTTTCTTTGTTTAAAATTTTCTAGTGGGTTAATTTTCTGGTTCTGATTTGCAACAGGAGAACGACAGGAAGTTGAATTCCCTCTGAAAACTAGTGAACCCAGTTCTGTTCTGACAACAAACCTAATGATGCTTTTCCCATTATATTTGTTTAGCCAGTTTGTTGGAATAGATATATTTGAAGGAGAATGATATCCTTTTCTACTATGTCCTGTACAAGGCTGAAATCACTACTATATTTGAAATTTTACATGATAATAATGCTTATACTAACAGCAAAGATACATAGTTAGACCTATTTGAAGAGTAATGTATTTAATAACTAATACCATGTATAATAAAGGATGGTAGACAACAGTTAAAAAGAGGGCATTCTAGTTCTAAACTCTATCCTGCTAGAAGCAGATTTCTCCCTTATACCTCCAGTCATCACGGAACGTGGGTTATTAATTACTCTTCACTATAATTCCCAAAATAATCGACTTCTACACACTGGTATCTTTGGTCTTATCAAAATATCATTGCTATTAGGCTCTTAAAAGTGTGAAACTGTCTTTGACCACGTGATTTAACGTATCTGAAATGAGAGAAGTTACTTGTACTGAAGTATTTGAAAAATCAGATGTTTTACACTTATTGGAATGCTAATGTCAGAGTTGCTGAAACTAGATCAGGGTACGGGACTGTATGTGGCTATGGACAATGTCCAAAGATGTATCAGTATGGTGTCTAACCCAAAGAAAACAGGAATTTTTGTGATACCAAACAGTTGTAATCAATAAAATCCCTGCCACCACGAGACTAACTCTCCATGTTAGAGACCAGAATAGATAAATTCCCCAGATTTTTCTCCAACCACATTACACCGAAAGTTACTATCAGTATGAAATCAGATAGCATATTATTTTTATTTTTTATTTATTCTAATTTTAGTTCTAGGCAGAGTAAATGACAGAACTTATTTTTGCTCTATGGCTTTTCAATTTGCATCCTTTTTTCAAACTAGTTCTACTCATGAGCATTGCCTGTCAGAGTTCAATTGAACATCATTAATCGTAGAAACATCAATCTTATGTTTTAGATTTTCACTAAGTTATCAATCCACTTTTAATGCTGCTTGGAAGAAACATTCTGCTTTTGAAAAACATAAAAAATTGAAAACATGATGACAGTCATAATCATGGCAATCTGTACTTTTTTTTTTTCCAATTAATTATTTAAGGAACTCTTCTTGCACCACTGTAATTGGTGATCACACAGTGCTGTTAGCATATCACCTACCTTGTTCTGAATACCTTGCAGCAGATTTTCTATGTATCATCTGCTGAGGTGATCAAGCTGGGACTTTTACTTCTTTCTCCTAGACTTTCCAGCATATGTGTAAAATCAAACTGGCTCAAACAGCAGGAAAAGAACAGGATTTTTCTCCTGTTTGAGCCAGTTTGATCTTAATCCCTTAAATTGTTCGTGAAATCCACAATGAAAAAAGAACAAAGCTAGCTTTTTCATGCTGGAGGATCACTGGTACATTAAGGGCAGCCATCAGGATCATCTCTCATCATCTCTCAGCATAAGCAGCAACGTTGCTTCCACTTCCTTCCCGGTTCTTTCACAATTTCTGGTCTTCCCGTCCCGATGCCCAGAATTGTTCCTTTCCTACTGTGAAAGAACTTGCTCTAAAAGATTCAGCTGTGTACTTTGAAACACAACCAACTGCTCAGCAATCCTCTCTGAGTTTGGAAAGATAAATATATAAAATATTCCTTAAAAAGGGTCACTCGCTATATGAACAGTTCATTATTCTCCTCCCAGACAAAAGTAAAACTGTAAATACCACACCAACCACTTCTCTACACTATTTTACAGTTTGAAGGCATACGTAAGCTCTGTCCAGAAGCAAAAAACATGGACATTTACAAAAACTGTGAAAAGAAATGTTCCCATGTTGGCTTTCAACATCTAAATGAAATATGTATTATATTTAAATAAAGCTTTAATAAAGGATTTGTGCTGAAGAAGGGCATCTAACAATAATATTTGCTACTCAGACAAATGTTATAGGTGAAGATGTTTCATTAGAGAACTCATATGCCATTTCCTGTTTCCTACTCACATGGCCAAATCAATCCTACTTAATAAAAGTCTTTTCTGGAAGTTTGGGAGAAAGACTAAAATGATACTCTTTCACGGGTGGTTTCTCCACAATTAAGTAGAAGTGATGCTCCGTGCAACAGCTGTTTTAAAGCACAGTATGTGCTTACATTAAATGGAACAAATAACCCATTTGGGGGGATTTTTTTAAGTTGCCAGTGGCCAGTAAAAATTGTATAATATAACTACCATCATTTTACAGATGTGGTTTACATTGAAGAAAAGTGCATTAGAAATACATCTAATTAAATACTTTCGTTTATTAAAACAATTTTTTTTTTGCACTAACAGAATAGTATTTCCTTAGTTGCTCAAAAATTATTTGACATTTCATTTAGATATCATTGTGAATGATTTGGCACAATGAGATATGAGCTGAAAGTAATAATTTGGAGGTCAAAGGTAAAACCTTTTATACAGCAGCATTGCTGGATATTCTTTGTGCAGAAACAATACTGAAAATAGGATATACAGCTAGGATATATCTCAAACCTCCTATGAAATATTCATATTTTGTTTCTTACAGCTTATAGTGACAGGGGCTTGTGTCATGAACCACATATTCTGCTTGCTAAAAGTCTATATAACTTGTCTGTTGTTGTCTCCTAGATGCAACTGTCTCCCATGTCAAATACTCAATAAATCTGATGAAGTATTTTCAGAGTGTAGTATTCATCCTGTGGAAGTTCTGCAGAAAATAAATAGTAATTTCTGAATTGTTTTTCTAGCTCTCTGATGCAAAGGAGCTCTAAATTGATTTTGTACAGCTTTTCCTATTTACTTGGATTAGACCTATTGTTGCCAACTGTGTATTAATAGTTCCAGGAGACACAGGATAGCTACTTGTAAAGTTCATCACAAGGCAGGTATTTCAACTGTACCAGTGTCCTGTTGGTTGTTCATCAATGGCGGCTATTCTTAAGTAAACGTAACCCTGCAAGACCAGTAGGAAAGTTGCAGAAGAAATTCTTCACAGCAGTTTTTCTGAGGAAAGGAATAATGTCTGCCAGCATGACAGATATAATGGCAACATTACTTTTATCTGCCATTTGTGTCTGAACTCATTTTTTTATTCAAGAACTTGCTGAACACTGCTTGGTTTTTTTGATTACATACATTAAGCAAAAACAGTGAATTCCAGCCTTTGAGTAACTGAAGACAAATATTAAAAAACCCTCGACTTTATGACAAATTTATGAATAAAAATCTCACCAATACTGTGCTGGAAGAGATTATGTTGGCAATCTAACCATTTTTACTCACTGTGAATCAGTTAAAAGAAGGGAAACAATAAATCAGAAACACAAGAGACTGTCCCCATCATCACAAAATCTAATGCTGCGTAAGCTGCAGCACTCTAAAATGAGTGGTAAAAAGATTAAAGATGAACAATAAGCAAACAGCCAAACACAGTGATATGGCAGAAAAATGTGTACAGTAACAAGTTGCTTAAAAAGGCTAGCTGGAAATAGAAGAACAAAATCTGAGCATTGCCTGTGTTTTCTACTTACATTCCTAGGTGAGCTTCTAAACAACCTCAGACTTTTCTTTCTGACCCATGCATTTCACTGAGCAGTATGCAATATGAGTAAACCAGGTCTACGTGCTCCTTCTTTCATGAAACAGTAAAAAAAAAAACATGTTATGATGTTTTCAGAGAATGAAAAATCATTGTAAAAATAAGTATCTGACATTCCAGATTGGGAATGTTTCTGTGCTCTTCTCGGTTTTCTTCAAGTAGGTTGATTTTCACAGGATGATCATCACAGAGGAGACATATTTTAAAAGCTTTCTGAGAGCCAAATCTTGCCCCTTTGCCTGCACTGACTTTTGGGTACATTTGCCATGCAGAAAATGCAAAGGAAAATAGCGCCCACAATTTTTGTTGAGGGAGGTAATATAACCCCACAAACATAAATGAGAAAGTCTGCTTGAGACTCTTCCTTAAAGAATATATTTAGGTTACTTTGCTTCTGGAGAACTCCTAAAATTGAATGCTCTCACTGAGACTCGTGTAAGGGATGCTCATTTATGCCATAATTTTAAAGATTCAAATACACATTACAAATGTGGGCTGAGTTTAGGCACCCAATTTTAATTTATATGTGACCCTATCATACCTGGACTTTGTTACAATCTGTATTCAGACAGACAGCATAGCTGATGTATCGGAGAGAAATCAGGGAAGACGCAGGTCACAATTTTATTCAGTTGATGTGACACATTTTGCAGAAATTTGTCCATGATGATCCCATGGAATTTTGTACCATTTTACTTCTTTTTTTTTCTCATGTCTGTGCCAACAACAAAAGGAATGAGACTGCCTAGAACAACTGTTATAATAGCAACAGAAAAATCCCTCAGGTATTATGGTACATTGGGACTAAAGCAGAAAGTAATCACTCTGTGTGCACAAGTCTGTATACATTTATGCATATGGTACTTTGCCCCATGGACTTCAGACTTATTTTGCTTTCTATAAAAAAAAAAAACAACCTATAATTTTACTTTAATTTTCATGTGTGAATTCACTGCAGTGTGTTATTACAGAAACTATGTAATAGAATTTTTAAAATGCTATCAGTTCTATCTATCCTATTTTCCATCTGTAGCCTGTTCCTACAACCCTCTCCAGATGAAGGCTTGCTGGGGAATTGAGGGGAATAGAGTGACTAATTTCAAAACCGTAAGCGATAAACAAAGGACATCACACTCACAGCTCTCTGCTCCTGTTACAGCTAAACGATAAAATTTTATGCTAATAACTGATGGTGCTAGTATGGCAAAATTTTACCACATAATAAGTTTATTTTGATAGTATTTTTTTTTTATTTTAGTTTGTCTAGATAAAACTATGCTGTAAGGCTCCCCAGCTCCTGTACCATAAAACAACCTTCACCAAGCGTTGCAGGACAGAATCTTTGGATAATCTGTTCTGGAGTATGCATACCAAATACATCCTTTTCAAGTTGTATTACCACATTATTAGTAAAATCTCACAGCCATGTTGTGCTGTAATCAACTTTGCTGTGATGTGCTGCTATTAAACAATGGTATTATGCCTGCTTTCTTTGTTTCATCTCTGAAGTCATTTACACCACCAGGATACTTAAGTGCCGCTCACAGTTCATCAAAGCTTTCCATTTAGATTAAAGTAGTTGCAAGACCTGAATGTGACCGGGGTGGAAATCCGTGGAAAAAATATGCAACTTAATAGTGTTTCTCTGTTAGAGCCAATGAAGCTGTTATCAAGAAGCGTCACATTACACACACACACCAGGTATTTTTTTGGTTATCGGTTTCTGGGGTGTTTCAAAATTACTTTCTCAGAATTGAGAGGGCTTACTGCAGTACAGAGAGGAGCAGGGGAGGCTGAAAAGAACTGTGAAGAGAGGAAATCGAAGACTGAGAGGTCTCCTTCTGAGTCTGTAGAACCTGCTAAGCCCTACTGAAGTACAGTTGGGAACATAAAAGGAAAATTGCCAGGTGAGGAGAGACAGAGAAGCTGTCCTACACATTAAAGAGGATGTATTTCATTTCTAACCAGTATAATATTTATTTAGCCAGTATTGACCCTTATAGAGGAATAATGCGTGTGAAGTCACGGGGACACAGGGTGTATACGAAAATGTAAAAAAAAGGTTTCTTCTTAAACAAAATTATTTTACAAGGCAAAATCCACCTGCTGCTGCCAGACTAAGGCATTCATCCTGTGGATCTGCACCTCACCAGTTTGTTAATCTCTGGAGAAAGAAAACACAGTGGACACTTTCTGTTGCGATGGGCTGACTGAAATCACAAGAACTCATGTTCTCTGTTTTCACAGATCCTGGAATCATGGAATCACGGAATCACGGAATCTTCAGAGTTGGAAGGGACCTCTAGAGATCATCTAGTCCAACTCCCCTGCTAAAGCAGGATTGCCTAGAGCACATCACTCAGGGCTGCATCCAGGCGGGTCTTGAAAATCTCTAGAGAAGGGGACTCCACACCCTCCCTGGGCAGCCTGTTCCAGTGCTCTGTCACCCTCACCGTAAAGAAGTTTTTCCGTGTATTTGGACGGAACTTCCTATGTTCTAACTTGTGCCCATTGCCCCTTGTCCTGTCACTGGGAACCATTGAAAAGAGCCTGGCTCCGTCCTCCTTAAACCCACCCTTTAGGTACTTGTAAACATTAATCAGGTCTCCCCTCAGCCTTCTCTTCTCCAGGCTAAAGAGTCCCAGCTCTTTCAGCCTTTCCTCATAAGGGAGGTGCTCCAGTCCCATAATCATCTTGGTTGCCCTTCACTGGACTCGCTCCAGTAGTTCCCTGTCCCTCTTGAACTGGGGAGTTGAAGAAAATCTCCATCTGTACATTTCCAAAAAATCAAGCTTAAATTACATATATTTTCAGAATGTAATCACACACTACGGGTTTGTCAGCACCAGATAGAGGGTTCTGCACCAGGTATCTCCTAAAAGTAGGCAAAATAGAAAGGTGAGTTATCTAACATCGTGCATTGACACCTAGGGACAAAGTGGCGCTTTGATTACGGTCTGTGTTGCAGTATGGAACTAGAAAAATCAGAGATTGTATGCCGAAAACAGCAGTCTGGTATGTCCAGTAAGGATGCTTCATTAAGGTATTGATGGAAACATAATGAGATAATGAGTATGCAACCTCCATAGCAGGATCAATGACTGTCCACACGCTAGCTTGTGTGCTAATCATCAGTGAAGAAAGATGGATCCAGACACAGTGCTGTAGGTTCTCTTTGTAATGACAATAAGCTATTAATTCAGTTTTAGATGAGAAATAAATTATACTGGTACAAGCTATCTGAGAAAATTAAAATAATCAAGCATAGTATCAAGATTTATATAATCTTCAGTGAAATGAAAAAGGAACCAAAATGCTATGACGTTTTTTCCTCACAGAGGAATCAAAGAACACAAAATATGGGTTTATATGATTTTAAAAAAATAAAATTAAAAGAACCTGAGATGCCCTGAATTCTGCATTTTGCAAGACCTTCAGCAAATAAACAAATTTGGTCCTCAACAAAATTACTCAAGTATATTTGGATAACACATGAACTTACGGACAAAAGTGATGACTCTTTGTTTCCACTTTGACAACAACTCACACAATGTACATTTGAAACACTCTGATGACACAAATAAGCATATATGTTATACAAGCACACAGCGTATCATAAAATGTAGCAGATGAGCTTGACAGCTGCATTACTTCCTCTTTGTAATGGCAACATGAAATAAATACACAATTATGATTAGTGCATAAACAAAGGCCCCAGATTCATTAAATTGATTGTTAATGGCAAATTTCTTCATTTTCCTCTCTGATGGGCACTGAGAGGAGTTTTCCTCACTGCAGGGCAGAATTTAAATACGTCTCTATTCCTTCACATACTTTAGATTTTGTTTCCACTTAATCTAAGCAATGGATTTTCCTCAACTTACAAGTAGAGTTCTACTAATAACTACTTTATGGGTTTCCCTTTTCATTCACGAGCAGTTCCATCCGTAAAACAAAGGAGATGGAGATGTTGTGTAGCCCAATATGCATAGCAGTCATAAAGACAGTGTCAGGATGAGAAGGATTCCAGGCACTGTGACTGGAACATCTGGCGTGGGCTGGAGGATGTCAGGATCCCAAACCCTGTTCATGTTAATAACCGGACACTGCTAACAGCAAGTCTGCATCAGTGACAGTTAGTTTAAACTGAAGAAAGTTTTGACCCACAGTATTGGGGAAATTGCTATTGACAACTACTTTAATGTGTATTGTAGATCTAGATTGATAACTAGATTTATTTTTTTTATTATTTCAATTAATTAAATAATTTAATTAATATGAAAATTATTTTTAATATTTTAGGAATCCCTAGATGACATTTAATAGCCTGAAAACTATTAGGAGGAGTGCAGTCATGACAGTTATATAATTTTTTTTTTTCAGTAACCAGTACTTAAACATGAATAAGTAATTAAGTAAAGTTTCTACTAGTCAGTATTTTCGAAGAATTGTTTGTTCACACACATATCACTTTTAAATGCTTGATTTAAGTAGAATTGAAACTACTGATACATGATTTCAAATCAAACTTTGTCTTAATAGCATTTTTTTCTTTAAATATACTGTAAGACTACTGAATATATTTGCAATCGATATAAAGTGGAAACAAACGCTAAACCTTCCCTCAGAAGACATGCACTCAAGTGAATAAATAGATTTTTATGAACTCTTTGGACATTAGTCAATTATTTTAAAATTACTTAAATGTATGTTCAAAATTCCTAATCACTTTATTTTAAAGACCTATTTCTAGCTGTCAGAATTGATGAATTTGTAACTTCTGTCTAAATGTAGAGTTACACTTCCTTATTCAATAACGTAACAAATTTCCCGCTGAATAGGAAGTAAACTGTCGTATGCAAGAATAACGAACTAATGCAATATGAAAGTGATGAGAGACATCAGTTGCTTTACTCTGTTCATAATCAGCTTCAAGGCTTCAGGTTTTCTATAGCAGTACTTCATCTGTTTTCTACTTTTTATACATTAATTGAAACAGACATATCTGGACATGCATCTCAGGATGAACAGAAGTGTGAAAATTGAAATAAAAGCTTCATTTTGGTCTTTTAAAAACAGCAAATCCTTTCAGGAGACTTAATCAATATTAAGAACGATATGAAAATCGTAATACCTTGACTGAGAGTAATGGATTGATAGCTAAAGCAGGATAAAAAGGAAATTTCTCTTTCAGTTTGAGTTGTGGGTATGGTATACACCCAGCTGCAGAAAATAAGAACATTGATTTACATTTGCTTGGGTGAACTAATGGAAATTCTGATCAAGGCAGTGATATTAACATCTTCTGTTTGACAATACACCTTTACATTTGTCAAGAAGGCCTGGAAACAGGAAAATAAAAATGATTGCATGTTCAGAGCCAGACATAAACTGTAAAATCTTTGTACCTATATAATTAAATGAGAAAGTTCCCTTTTAGGCTAATTGCTGAAAAACGCTGCTGTTTTTTACCACCTTCCAAAGGCTGAGATTACCATGCGCGTTAGTCTCTAGAGGATAGATGTCCAATTTTTACAAGACACTGACAAATTCCTCTGTTCCTGTAGTATTCATAGCAAATCAATCCCTATAGCAATTGGGATGAACACTTGCCACTCAGTTTCTCTGAGGCAAGGAAATAAGATATCAATTAAAGGCTTAAGGAACAAAAAATAAAAACCAGAAGATTTTGAAGACGATTATGGCTAACAGACATAAGCTAAGATAATTCATACTTTGGTGGAATTAGTTTATAACATATTGTCTAAATTCCACAAAATGCTGTAGTTCATTTAACAGGACTTAGAAAAGTTGAATGCAAAGACTGGTGGGCCAATGTAACAAGAAAGTCGATGAATGAACCTGGCATGTTACACGTCTTCAGTTATTAGGTCCTTTCAACTTTTTAATTTGTGTGTGAACAAATGTCTTGATACAGACTAGAAAGAACCAAATTAGAAAGAACAGAAAACACTTAATTCTTTATGAAAATTCTGTCCCAATCAATTAAACCAATTCGAGATTGTCTGCTTTAATCATGGACCCCTTTTTTGGACCTGACCAAAATAAAGGTAGTAGAACAGACAAAAAGAGAAAGCTACACAAAATCAAGCTAAAAGGAAAAGATAAAATAGGTGTACAAGTAAATTGATTTTTCCATTTAATAAAATAAGAATTTAATCCTAATACAGGTTTTACTGCCAAAACCCTAACTGATTCATTACACACTCACACGGCAAGTGTTTTTTTGTTTCACTCCTAGTCATGATGGAGGTGCTTAGAAGCATGTGAACACAATAATTTTCTTAAATGAAAAGCCACAGTCTGATAGGATAGATTCAACTGCACCTTTAAATAAAGATTATACTATTATACATATACACACATACTCCCTGCACACATTACACTGTCACAACGCTACAATAAGTAACATGATAGAGACCTCATTTGCATATATTTCAGATTTGTTCTGTACAATCAAATATTCCTCTGTTGCATTGTCCTACACTGCAACACACCAAAATAACTAGCAACAAGAAGGTACCCACTTGGATGATTTCGAACCTATCATTTTCAGCATGTTTCACTCAGTGTTTACCAGACGTGAGTATTCATCAGACAGTATTGTTCTTTGTCCTATCTTGTATACAATACGTGGATTTTCTATCACAATTGCATAATCTGGAAAAACATATTTTGCAACAAAAAAAATGTTTATGTTGAAACACAGTAGCCTTCTTTCAGCCTTTCTTCTACATTCATTACTACCAGAACTCAGTATTACTAAACATTCCTATATTTTAATAGCACACTTTCTTTTTATAAGATGTCCAGCATGAAAAATCTAAGAGTTACCAGAAAAGGTGGAGGTTGCCTTTGCACATTGTTACTGTGCCAGCCTGCAAGAAAATGAAAAGGGGATGGCAATACACACATTCCTGCATGAAAAAGACAGTAAGACAATCTAAAGAGGTAAAGAATAATTGAAAGACCCAGTCATGTGAAACTATAATAAAATTAAAACTCTGAAAACAATCCTTCCTCTACCTTCTCAGGTTGAAATATAATTCCAAGAACAAATGCTAGGATCAAATAAAATTATTTTGTCTAGAGTTCAAATTGTGTAAGAAAGTTTTCTAAAAAATAATAGGAAAATGAAGATTAAGATCAAGATCCTGATTATTTTCTTCACACGTAGACCCAGATTTTAGTAGGCAGTAGTTTTATAGCATCAAATACCATTTAAATGCGATATCATAATTTCTAAAAGAAACAAGCAATATGAGAATTCTGAGATTTAAGTAATTAGGTAATTAGATTTTTACAAAAATAGAAATACTTTGTTCATTGTGTTTGGATGCAGTATTTTTATTTCATTATCTTAATCAAGTATTCTCCCTGGAGCTAAAGGAATAATAGTGCAGTGCATTTTTTTTAGATTTCTCACTTAAAAATGTTTTTAACACACACATCTTGATGATTTATTAGAAACATGATTCATGATTCCCTTAGACTGGTACTGGGATTAGTATGATATGGATACCATCAGATACAACTAATTATAAAGCCTGTACATAATCTTGGATCATTCTGTGATACTCTCATTAATATAGTTATAACACACAAAAAAAAAATCTCACATGAATAGTGTGAGGTGCCCACGCCACCTCAGGGTGTGTCCAGCAAGACCAAATTTCTATCTTGGCAGAGTGGTGAGATCAGTGTGTGCTACAGTACTCAACCATTTGATCTCTCCTGCTGATTCATGTAGAGGAAGAAATTTTGCATTTGTTTAGAACTTATAGTCTTTTCTCCTTTGCAGCTGTGCAGTTTGGGAAGTTGTATTACAAAAGAAATCTGACAACAAAATACATATTAGAAGTATAAATTAAAAGTGAAGAACAAACATCATATTTTAAGTGGAATAATCAGAGCACTCATAAAGTCATATTGTCTAAATAACTGTCCTTTAAGAAATGTTTTAGGTGTTTTTTTATTAGTTTGTTTTTTTCCCTCCTTTAACTTGATAAATATTGATAAACAGTCTCACACCTTATTTACAATTACATTGAATTCTCCAGTTCAATAGCTGGATTTTGGACTCATATCTTGGAGTTACCTTTATACATTTATACTTTTCAAATCTATCTCATTTTTTGCAGATGGAGTAATTCAGTTCAAATAAGACACGGCCTGGACATAAGAATTCTCCTGAGACTTCTCTCATCCCAGTTTCTCGTGAGCAGAACCCTAAGTCACTACATTTAAACACGGTTCAGTACTATATGTTTTGAAGTATCTTGTCTCAGGAGAGACACGGCTAAAGTGGCATGAAAATAGGATTGTGGCTCAATAGTATCTGTAACTTGTCTGCTTCGCTTCCTCAGAACTGTGATCCCAGGACACAAAATCTAAAGGTGCTCACCCCTAACTAATCAGAACAAAATAAATAGCAACAGAATATTTTTGCCATTTTCATGCTTTAGTCTTTGAAAATAAAATTGTTTGTACATAATACAAAAGTCATGGAAAACCAAACTGTAGTATTTGTCTGCTCAGAATTGTGAAGAAAAGACATAAATGAAACACAGGACATAATACAGGAAGAACAGCGTATAGTAACTTATGTGGATTTAATTTCTCCAATTCAAGTTTTTCACTTATTGAACATCTGCTGTCCACAAATTCTAAAACGAATCTTTTTTCAGTGCACCTGCAGGATGACTCTCTCTTAAATAATGATTTGTTTGGAAACATATGAAAGGGAAGTAGGATTTAAGAGAGTATACACAAAATGTTCCGAACCAAGATTTCTGGATAATTAAAGAGAACAGAAATGTCACTGAAGGATTTTTGCACTATGAATAAGTGGAAATATTCCAAGACATAAATCTCACAGGTTTTTTGACATGAACTGTAATTTTTCAAGTTCTAGTCTAATTTATCTTGTGATAATTATACATTGTTCTGGTAAATAACAACCATTAAATTCTCCTACAAGATAGTGACGTTGCTATGCTCTTGGTAGAACATCATAATGCCTTCAAACAGTTAAATTTGATGGATCTTGCTGAAAAGTTAGTTACATGCCCATATATAACCATGGTAACAATGAACATGTTTATCTAGCTAACAGGTTCAGAATTAGAAAACTGTCTTCAGGAATGAAAATTTTACTCTTAACCCACTAGCTTGATGTTTTATAGGAATAAGCTAATTAGGAAAACGTTAATATTCAAATTAGAACATGATTTGCATATGCATTCCATAGATAAAAATGTCAAAAAACTAATTGTTTAAGGTGTTAAAAGATAATTGCAAATTATCTTGTAGGAAGTGAAGATAAAACACAAAACAGAAGAAAATGCAGAATGATATGTTTACGGTGCAGAGCTTTCAGAAATTAACTTTAAAAGATTGTCAGTGTTTTTCCCCCTCAATATGCCAGCTTCTTTGTAGCAAACATAGAGGAATGAATGGCTCATCTATCCTTCACATTTCTTATTGATTCATTAGCATTAAACATGAATGGTTGTGACACAGTAGCAGTTAAAGACTATTTTACAAGGACACAATCAACATTTTATGTGGTAGAAAGACACTAATAGAATAGATGCTGGTTTGTTCAAGTCATTTCACTATTACTGTTTTTATAGTAAAACATGAAAATACGGTACAAGATTTACATATTTGCTACAATGAGTTTATTAGTTCAACAAGTACTTTCCCAGGTCATTTTTATATACAATGGACATTTAAAAATATTTTTTCGGCTTGCCTTAAGGAAATTTACTTTCTTTTTTTTTAAAAAAAAAAAAGCAAAACAGAACAAAAACCCCAAACAAATCTTGGACTGTACAAGTTGTACAAGACGAACAAAAATAATTTCCACACTGTAAACTTAACCATACAGGTATTTAAAGATAGTCACCCTTTGTGGAATAAATACTAAATTGGCTAAAAAATACAAAAGTACAGCATTGTTCACACATTAAGGAAAAGTATAAAATCAAGAGGCTTCTGAGGTAGAAAATAGCCGCAGCTGGCATGAAGGACACAACATCTGTGGTTCCCTGATAAGCTACATGAGGTACGGGACGGGATGCAATTATTCCGTGGCTTTACCTTATGATGTATAGCGGATACAGGAATGGGATGATACCATGAAACAGATAAGCTGCCAATTAGCTGCCCGCTAGATGCTCAGAGCCAACATTTTGTCAAATTTTGATGAAATGCTGTCCTTTGTGCGAACTTTGCTCATTATAATGTCATTATAATACCAAAACACACCTCCCTCCCGAAGGCTACCCGCCTCCAAGGTGCGACCACTCCTTCTTGAGTCTGCGCCCTGAACTTCTCGTAAACTATACCTTTAATTGTGAAGCGAGAGAAATTTACACCAATCATGATAAAAGTATGTATGACTAAAGTCACTCAAACTCCACCTTGAAGATAACAAATAGTATAAAAATAGCCCAAGAGAGGGGGGATACCCAGGGAAGACACCATCATAAAGAATTACATCACTGACTTCTGGGATCAGTCGACGGGCTGAGCCTCTCTTCCCCCCCATAGGGACGCCTTTGGGTAAGACTTAGATTATACCGAGTGCTTCCTCGGGAAACTTAGAAATTTCTCTAGAGACTCTCTTTTTCTACATTTAAAGCCAGGCTGTATCGTTTATATGTAACAATACTTTCATTTGCACGTGCTTTGCAGACAGTGTATTTATCACCGGCAATCCTAAGAACCTATATATCTGTTGTTTAAATAAACTGCACTTTTTTAAGTAGCTAGTCGTTTTGGTTTCTCACTGAACGTGACCAAAGACTCGAGAGTGGCCGTGCTAGTTCATGAGCACGACTAGACTGAAGGTGCAGTCCACTATTAGTGTATCCAAATCGTAATAGTTTAATACATATTAAACGCGATTGGACTGATAGTGCTGAATTGGGCATCACTCAGAATTTAAACCTAGCCGCACCTAGCCTCCCACCTCGGTGAGGAGTGTTAGAACGCAAGGGGGTTTATCTTCTGCTAAAACCGCTTTGCCCCTTTTCACGCAACACCCTTACAGGGATAATTTCAGCTACATAAATGTCACTCAAATTCATTTAAAAATGGGAGTATCTTAATTAAATTTATGCAAACATCAAAGTATTTTTCTATTGAGCAAATATTTTGTTTTCGTAGGAAAACATATAGTTCATCTGTGCCATAATAAATAACATTTTATGGTCAGAGTAACCATCAGTTCAAGAAAGGTTCAAAATAATGCCATATTCAGGTCTACAAGTTAGAATAATTTAAAAAAATATATATTTATTTTAAAAGTTTTTTCAATAAAACTATTTTACAGTATAGTAGTATTTTATAGTATAGAAGTATTTTTATACTTTAAAGTACTTTTAAAAAGTATTTTACGTTAATAAATGAAATAGTAGCCATAATACTAATACTAAAATATTGAAAAGCACTAGTCAAGGCAACAAGATCTTACCCTTATGTTATTAAGCTCAAGAAGGCATTTCAGTGCTCTGAATTCATAACTTCCTTTTACTATTGAGGTATGTAGGGAGTTGTGGTAAAATAAATTTGCTGTTATGTTTAGTCCTTAAATTTTCCTGAGTCTTTTTCAATGGAAATTATGGAAGTGAAACTGTTCTCAGTAGTTTATTACCCTTCTATGATGAATAAAATGTTAGACAACTATGATGATTTCACATCTGTCAGAGACTTCCATAAATTTTTAATAAAATAGCATCAATATGATGAGTCTTCCACAGTTAGACGGTATTTCTCCATTCTTTTCTCCAATAAGATCTTGGAGGATAACAATGATCACTTGCTCAGAAGCAATGATATCTCCTGAAGTTTGGGAGCTGTAGAGATTGCATCACCTTTCTGTTTATTTCCTGTATGAGGCCGTTATTTTTCTAATGCCCCTGTGTGTTGGCTAAATTTGGGTGGGCCTTCTTAAGAGTTGAACTGGGATGGATTCTGAACTGAATGATAAACCAGTGAACTGTGATGAAAACATAGAGGAAAGTTGTTTTGGCCATTTTTTTCAAAAGGACCATCCTCCTTTTGAACACATCAAATGTAGTTTTAGATTTTGGTGTGCGCCTTTTGGCATCTGTGGACATCTATCTCTTTTATCAGTTTTGAAATTGCTTGAAAAATTTGCTTATGTTGAAGGCTTTTTACCAAAGCCTGCTAATACAAACATGACAAAGCAGACATGATAATACAACTCAGCATCATGGCTGTGTCTACCAATAACCAGGGAACCAGTGTGAAGCAAAGCTGCTCCAAGAAAGATTTCAAATACAAGTAATGAACTTCAGCTATTCCAAATCTGAGAGAAGTTATAAAAGCACCTTGCCTGGCTGCAATCCCTGAGTCAAATGTGCAAAGCACACAGTGGAGAGATGAGATCAAGCAAATCTCACAAAACAATAGTATTCTCATGGTAGACCAGCAAAACTCCCTTTGGTTAGAAGGCTTCACTTCAGACCTCCAGGGTTCTCGATGGGTGATGCACTCTTCCACTTATTCCCCAGTCTCAAATACATAGATTGCATCTAATTACTAATTTTCCAATACCAAAACTCCTGTCAGATCCTTCCAAAGTTTGCTTTGATCAACATCACTTTCTGCATCCTACAATACAAGAGATACTGGCAAAGAAGGAAAGGATTACCTCTTTTTTTGCCTATTACTACAGAACACAGCTGATCATGATCTGAAGCACTGACCAGCTAGATTTTCATGATTTCCCACTGACATAGACAAAAGAAGTCACTGGAACATATTCCCATCCCTGTACACATTTGGAAGGAAATGGGAAAGGAATGAGAAAAGAGGGAAGGACAGTGTGGGCAGAGCTGTGGTAGTACTGGCACATTATTTCCTGCCTGAGTGTCCCTCTCTTACACATCATCCATTTAAAGGAGAGGAGAGGTTATCAAAGACTTACTAAGGACAAACAGCAATTACTGTTTTGACAAAACCCAAACACTTCTGATAATTCCACTCAAAGGGCTATGCTGAGTCCTGTTCACGTTTTTTTCTTAATAAAAAACTATCACAATCAAACAACACAGAAGTATCCCATGAAAAGAAGGATCTACAGGGGGACCAATCCTCTTCTAAGTATAAAATAACAACTGATTCAAGAAAACATAGCAAATCTCAAAATTATGTGTACATTTACACATTTACAGTAGACTGAAAGAATTTGGAATTTGCCCAGCCATCCAAAGAACAGTGCTGCTTCCCTTTGTCTAGCAAAGATTTGTATACTTAAGTTGAACCTAGTGGAATGACCTTTCCTAGATAACCGACAACATGAGAATAACAAGAGGTGAATAGAGTGGAAAACAAACTTTCCTATCAGTCCCAAGTCATAAAAACCATAAGTATCTCTGTTACGGTGCTGCATGCAGGCAGGAAAGTCTCCCATGGTCCACTCTCCAAGCGCAGAGCAAGGAGAAGGTCACATTTATTCATGTACCCTGGCATTAAAGAGGAACAAAAGAAAGGCAGGAGGCACCTGTGAAAGCATAAGGAGTTGGCAGGAGGGCAGCAGCAAATCATCACGTATGTCTGCAAGGCTGAAGGGCAGGGAATATATCCCCCCTGTTTGTGGGGCTGCGCATCCATCACGGACAGCTGGGGACAGGTGGGACTGGGACAGCAGCGGCGGAGGTTGGGACACCCTCAGGTGGTCAGAAACACTGTGAGACACTGTGAAAGAGAAATGCACGGGGGACATAAGGATAAAGGGGAGAGAATGTGCAACCTAAGAAATGGAAAAGAAGGAGGCAGAGAGTTCTTCTAAAAATGACAGTTCTGGTATGTAAACAGGTTTAGCGCTGCCTGTACGGTTTGTACAACCCCCAGCTATAGACGACTAAATGACAGCACCAGGTACTCGCCAGTATTCTCTCCAGATTGGATTTCAGTGCAGAGCTACCACTACAATGCTTTTAGCCCATCAGACTCAGAAAATGGATGAACAGTTCATATTTAAAACAGAATCAGATACTAATGTCATTCTATGTCCAGGGAACTTCACAACGCAATATTTGTTTATTTCAGACATGAGGTAGGAAATTCTCTGACTGAGTTTCAGAGACTTTAACTCATGTACCTAAGGTGCTACAGGAAGTCTTTGGTAATGCCGGAAAGCAAGATACAAGATATGTCACACTCCTAGGCTAGTGTCCTAACTACACACCAAGCATTCAGGACAGACATGGTGTAAACTCAGTCAAGCACTCTCTAATCTATTTGTGGCTTTTCCTCCATGCTGTGGAGACATGTATTTTACTTTCTTCATTTAGGTCATAATGTAATGCAAAGCACACAAATCTTAAATGGAAATTTGTCAAGTATAATTTGAAGGAAGAAAAGGAAAAAAAAAAAGTTATACTCTCATGGAATTGGCTTGCACTTAAGTTGACCTTATTGTTTATATGTCAGAAAAAAATCAGTGAGTAGGAATTTTCTGACAAGACATTTTATAATGAAGCCCTTGGTGGAAAACACTTGTCCTATCAAATGCCTGGTAATAAGTTCTGCAGCCAGAAACAAGCACAAATTTGTCACTAATCAAAGGTATCAGAGATGCTGTTTGAACTGCCAGTAGATTTTATCAGAAGAGGAATATTAAAAAAAAAAAAAACAAAAACAAAACCAAACAAACCCAACATTACAAACTAATTGTAAAATTCAGTGAGGATGGTCTCCAGAATTCATTCTCATGTTCTCTTGTCACAGACATGGGCAGATAAGACCTGGACCACAAAAGTTTACGCTTCTTTCTCCAGCTGCAAGGTTGTATGCAACACAGTGCTACGTACCTATGCAGCTCATGGAACTGCTGTGAGGAAAGGTGGACTGGGGATACGAGGCGACATCAGCAGGCAGAATAAAATGACAGAAGGAAAAGGATCTTACTGTCACATTGAATCAGGATTAAACTGTGGCATATGGAGTTGTACCCTCTTGGCATGGACCCTGGATACAGAAGTGGAAAGGGAGAGTCTGTGTTTAGTTATTGCGCCTTGCTCTGTATCAGGGAAAGAGAACTGGGTTGGAAAAAAATAACTAGCAGAAGATTGAAGTATTTTTAAATCACTTGTCAGAAAAACCTGAAGAACTTGAAAAAAATCCCTCTCTATTTCCTTTTTATTTCAACTGAGGAAAATTTTACTATTGGACTCTCCCAGCCATCCCACCTCATTAGAGTTTGAAAAGGGAAAGAAAAAAAAAAAAAGTAATTTTTTGCTCTGCTTTCCCCAGGGGAGTGTCCGTACGAACAGCTTTTGCAGGCAGGGTATCGCTGCACCTGAGACTTCTGAAATTAGGCACAGCTGGGTGACTGAAGCCAGCTTTCAGGAAGTGGCTGGCAGAGTGCGTCTTTCTAGGCTAAGGAGGGAAGGAGCAAGTGAGATGAGAGTGAACTAAACCAAAGTTGCGCTGGAAAGCCTGACTTCTCCATCTGTCTTTTGCTTAGCTACAGCTACACTTTCGTGTTCACTTCAGTAGTTATGGACACAAATAATCATTCCGTTTAGAAATAACTCCAGTCTCTTTAGCGGTACTAAGTTTCTAGCAAGCTTATCTTATTTCCAGTGGCCTGTGTGTTATTCCTTTTTGGCACGTGTTTAATATAGGATGTTCAAGATTCACATTAACAAAGTAATTAAAAAAAGTTCAAAAACAAAAAATAAAACAAACCTGGAAAATGGATCAAAACCATCTTAGTAATATCAAATATCTGAAGATAAAAGAAATAACAAATTTAGGTAGTAAGAACGCAATTAGTACTATGTGACATGTGGTGAGATTTCTGGTTTTGATTGTTAGTATTCCTACGGCTTTGTCAGCTCAGGAATAACGAGCATAATGGGGTGTTTTTCTCTGACTGCAGTCACAAGGTATGGAAATTAAAGAATTCTCTACAAAGTCTGAAATCTGAAACTACAAATAACCATGGAAGTCCTTCTGGACCCTGGAATTAACTAATGACGCATGCACTTTTTCTGAGAGGAAAACAAGCTTGCTAAGTGTCTTGCTACTGGTGTGTAAAACACTCTCCAGCTCCCATTCTCACTCTGACTATGGAACGAGCAAAAGGTTTTACATGGCAAGTCTATCTAGTTCATATTTTCTGCCTCACGATTTTTTTTTCCCGTTTTCCTGTATAGGTCATTTGAACTAAGGGTCTCAGCTCTACAGGAAGATGGACACAAAAGCATGGACCCAAAAGGTAATTCTGAACATGGTGTAAATGTGAGAAGAGGGCGCTACTGAAACCTCTCCTTAATTCTCTGAGGTGTGATGACTCATTAAGGAATCATTTCAAGATTAGGTTGAGAGCAGGGAAGAGGCACCTGTGGCTCATTGTCAGGAAGAACGGAGAAATTCTAATAAGACCTTGGGTTGGAGACTGTGAAGATAACAACCTTTCTGATGCACAATGTAATTTTTCTATTTCTTTTCTGGGAATTTCAACAGCTGTCTTCCCAGAACTGTTATACACCATATATTTTAAAACACCTTTTCATTTCTGAATTGAATTATTTGCTATAAAAGACTCTTTAATGACATTTTTGGATCCCTCTGTAAGAAATAAGGCAAACATATTATTGCATTCATGACATATAAAATGTAATTCTCACTGGACTTTTGGAGTTTCTTCATCTGCCTATTATCTTTTCCTATGAACGATAGCAGGAATTTAACATTTTCTCACCAAGATTCTTATGCAAACCATTTTTAAACATGTCTTTTCAGACAAAAATAAAAGAAAATAAGGGGATTCTAAAACAATTACATAAACAGCTTCCCTTTTCTACTTTTTCCTTAACAAAGAGGTAGAATCAAAAAGTACCCTTCAGTCAACAGTAAGATTCTAAAGGTGTTTTTAGCGGAGAGATTTTTGGGAAAACCCTTACTTGCAGAGATAGAAAGGATGGAAAACAGGCACCTCACTGAATGCACTTTTTGCTCTTTTACTTTCTAATGTCTAGGGAATGCTTATAAATCAAATGAACATCATACTTGGTCATCTAACATTATTCCTTCTCATTTGAATTTTGAATATTGCCTCGATTCACATATATTTCACAAGACCCAGCTCGCTCTAACAAGGCTAAGCAGTCATCCGAAAAACTTGTAAACAGTAATTGGAAGTAATTTTTTAAAGAGTAAAATTAGCTTAAATACACAATTCCCAATGAGTATTTGAGAAAATAACCCATTGGGCTCGTAACTTTTGCACAGCTTTGATTTTGGACAGCAGCACAAAGAATTCCCCCATTACACTCAGGAGTCTCAGACTTTTTGTGGAAGTGTCCTCTGTAAATATAATATATATATGCTCAGAAAAAAACCCCTAGTGCAACAGGACAGAATATGAGGTAAAAACTGTAACTGGAAGCAGTAAACCATGTGGCGGCTTGCCCACTGGGAACCCTGGGGAAACCATTCACCTGATTCCACGCGTGGCTAATGCATCTCTGCAAAGGTTCCCCAAACTAATTGGTGTGTGGGCATTTTGATTGCAAGTATAGTTTTTAGCAAACCTGCACTTTTACAGAGTTTCTGTTTAAATAGCTCTTAAAACAGGACATCTAATTTGTCCATTTTTTGTAACCTTGTTTAAAAAAGTTTGTGTCAGTAGTGGAGGGAGTGCAAAAAGCCAGTGAAATAATAAGATAATATAGAAAAAACCTTGTAAGGATTACAAGACAGGAATACCTCTGAAATACCTCTAATGAATGACTATCGCTCTAAAGGACAAGTTATGTTTTGGACCAGTGCACCATTTCAATTCACAGCTGCAAAACAAAATATAAAGTAGGAGCAAATACTTAGGTGTACATTTATGTGTAACTGATTCACAACAGATACATAACTATATGTACACGTAACTACATAGATACGTAACTATGAGCTCAATTCTGACATCCAGTCACCTTGACCTCTTTTTCTCTGATTTTACTCTCACCACAAATCATCTTATATTAGTAGAATCAGACATATTAAGCGTATACCTCAAACTAAATTGAATGCATTTCATCTTAGGTGTACATTGCTTTAGTTTATGTTTGTATACGTACATCCTCAAAAGAATTAAACGTCGCAATATTAAGATTTTTAAAAACTACTGGAAATAATGTGATTCCAATTAAAAAATCAGAGAATGACAGAGTTGTAATTGGGCATGTGCACAAGGTGTAGATGAAATGGAACAGTTTTCATTATTATTTTATTTTTTAATTTGCACTTATTTATTCTATCCCCTATCTTCACTTTTCAAATTGTGGAGTGTTTGGACAGTAATCATTGATTTCAGAAGTCTGGACAATAGGGTTACATTTAGGCTGCATCTTCTAACTTTATTGACTAAAAATAATCAGGATATTCTGAAAATACATACTTAATCTAAAATATATTTTTATATGGCTGTTGAAAATTCATGAAAAAGTATAAATTATTAGGAAGCACTGTTTGATACTGAAGAACAGACAATGGAAAGCAAGTTGGATAATTATTACAACGCTAATGGAAGGAAGGTTTTCCACTTAATTTCTGGTTTGATAAGGAATGGAAATAAAGATGGTGCCTTTGAATATACTACAGATGAAGCAAATTTAACAGATACTAAAAAATTTTGAAGTTTTGTCTTAGTTTGACCTTTCTCTTGACTGCCTTCATGGTATTATCTTTGTGAATCAAATAATTCACACAAGTTCAGGAAGAGGATTACTTTTGTGTAACAAGGATTTAATCATGTAATTTCACTGAATTGGAACTAAGTTGGTTAAAAAATATATATAGCATAGAGAAACAGAAAGAAGGCAGAATGAAAGAGAAAATTAATCTTTTCTGTGGAGGTGATGTACAATATTATCATAAATGCAAAAAATACTGTTTTGCTGCAATAATAATTCCTATTAATCACCTGATAAGCATTTAGAAAGTTCAGAATATTTCTATATACCATCTAAGTTATCCTCTACTGATACAAAACATGAAAATGTTATTTGGCATGTTGTTTTCTCAAGAGTTAACATTTGCAACCATTTTGAACCATTTAGAATAACATACCTTGTCTGAGGCATCCAACGATACCTTCACTGAGCCTAGTACTTTCAAAGTTGAGTGTAAAAGTGGCCAAGAAAGGATACAACAAAGGATACACAATAGATGTGTAATTATTATTAAAATTTGAATGACACAAGTAAAGACACAGTAGGTAGACAGTGTAACGACACCTAGTGGATTGAGTTAAAAGAAAAACCTTGTCACCCAGAGGAGATACCTAATTCAATATCACTCAAAGTAGTCCCATGACTCTATTACGTAGATACACCGTTTGGAAAGCTGGTTGATAAGGTTGCTATATCTACCACAGCAATTTAAACCTGAAATCCATAACAAAGTCCTTGGACTCATTCTGGAGATAGTTTGTCTTAAATGGACAAAATCCATAACTACAAAGCAACTAAGAACTGCTTAACAGACAAGACAAAAATCTTTTGACAGGAGAGCTGGGTGGCTCTGCCATAAATTCTTTGCTGCGTGTCCTAAAAGTGCATTGGTACCATTTAAACTTTAAAAAGAAGTTTAAAAATTATATAAAATATCATTACCTTTAATTCAGTTCAACTGTTCAGCCCATGTATGGGTTGTTGGGTTTTATTTAATATATTTCAGTATTTCAGTTACTCGATTTTATCATGTTTGTAGTTTTGATTTTGTTTTATTTTTTATTTTGTTGATAGTTTTTAGCATGACAAAGCATGCCCCTGCTGTGTGTGGGTTTTCCTACAGTGCGGAAGGGACTGAAGTGTGTTTCAGAAAGTGGTGGAACTAGTATGATGTAGGTGGCTTCAGTGGTAGGGCAGTCTAAAAACGGCTGTGCGGAACTCACTATGGGCAGCAGAATTTTCCTTCTGAAATTAGTGCAGTGATATAAGGAGGTTTAACTGAGCTGGGAACAATTTGTCTTTGCCTGAGCATACAAAGGGAAATTCATGAAGGTACATGGCTTTGTCTTCAGATGCCAAAACATGTTAACAATTCAATTCTAGCAGACTATTGCAGGACATCTGACAGAAAGCTTACAGCAGACAATGGCATTGTGCCCCAACCCTTCATACAATTGTCTTGTTTGTCCATCTGCTGGAAATTCTTCTTGAAGTTACGGGTTTCTATGGGTTAAGAAGGCTTTGTACATTTTATCAAAACTATTGCATAAGGTAACACTTAGTGATCTAGACGTGTGTGTCTTCACAGCCATATAAATATAGTTGTCTATGAGCAAATATAGAATATTCCTCATATTCAGACTCTTGATTGACTACATGAATCAGTGCTAAAAATACAGTTAATCACTTTCTACTCTTCTGCAACTGACAGACCAAATGTGGCAAAGATTACCCCATCATAATGTGTTAAACATGCTCTAAAGTTCCCACTGAAATGTATGATTCAGCTGCTTTGATATGCACTTTTTGCTGAAACAGCACAATTAGTTATCTTCAGAAAAGTGTACAATTGAAAGAGCAAAGTCTGCTTTTGATCACCACTTTGAAAGCTTCATTAGCACAATTTTATTCAGAGCTGCAGCTGCTTCTTTTTGGTGGTGGAAACTAATCAATCAAACTGCAAACTTATACTTCTGAAAGACTACAAAGCAGCATCCAAGTATCAGTATATTTTTGGTGTGGCTTTAAAGCACACTAATAAGGATCAGAATATGTAATTCTCTTTATACTAAATACACTATTCACAGCAATGACAGTTAATTAGCAAGTAAAACACAAAAGTAAATATTTGGCAAGATTACAACTTTTAAGAAAAGGAGTATAAATGAACTGCTGGGGCAAGTAACAGATGTTTCCATATTGTGTACCTGACAGGAGGGCTTTTTAAATGAGGTCAGTGACAAATCCTTTAAATTATGGGTTTTGTTTTCAGTAAGGTCAGAAAGGATTACTAACTTGTCCCCTGTGATAGTCTGTAATTTATTAACTGGAAGCTGCTCTATGGTTGTTAGTTTTTATCTCTTGACTGCCTCAGGCTATAGGCATAATTGAGACTGCCAAAACCCAGAATTAACAGGAAGGAAGTTTTGAAGAAATTTGTCTGGGTTTTCGTCAGTGCATGTCTATGTACTAGCATGATCAAAAATCCTAGTGTGATCTTTGGCTGGACAAAGTTGACTTCCATCACTTATAAGGAAGATGATAACCCTTTATACAGCATTGATGAGGATTTACAAATATATAGCAAGCAGCAAATTCTATTTTGGATACTTCTTTGCATGAAAATGTTATATAATCCCAATTAGTTCAATGGAACAGTGCAGATGTCAACTCTAGCTATGTATTAACTGGTTATGATTTAGATATGGGACAGGTACAGGTTTCTCTATATGGCCAGGTGATGCACAGTGGAAACATAGTCCTTGCTAGACAGAATAGGGCTGGAAGTAGAGACACATTTTGCAGGACACAGCATCCTCAGAAAAGGGAATTATAAATTATTCAGGAGGGGAAAGTATTGTAATTTTGAAATAATTAAGAGGGGCAGAACTAGCTTGATCAATCAGGCTTCAGCTAACTCTTCTGCAGCACTCAGTAAACACTATTTCACCAGTAGAAAGGCAAACACAGCCACAAAGGGAATTCAGTTTGATACAGATCCCAGCCTGCACCTGGCTGTGAATAGAACAAGCTTGGCTGGGCCTGCTGGCTGTCCTGCGATGCAGGGCGTATCATCGCCCAGGGCCCTGCAGCAAAAAAGGCCCATGGAGTCTAGGTTGATTCCATGATGACTTCCTTGGGATGCCACTGCAATACACCTAGCCATTTCACCTGGGCGTCTCAGCCCTCTGACTTTATACAGCCAGATTCGAAGTAATGAAAAACAGCAATAGGAAGGAAACTTCACAATGCTAACCAAGTATCAAACACTCTAGATAATCAGTGCAAAACCATGGTTGCATAGAAATTTTGGATAATGTAGATGTCTCCTTGTTTTCATTATGAGCGTTTAAAATAGTTACGGTAAGACTGAAGACAGCTGAGACTGCAGACGTTATATTCCTTGCTCTAAAGCATATTTAAAGATGCGAAAGAAGCAGGTATATAAATTCATAATTTTTAGGCTGGTCACTGAGAAGTTGCAGTGATTTTAGCAAAATTTTTAACATTCTGCAGTCGCTGAGCAAGTTGATAGCATGCACTATGAAATCATGTGACATGGCAATAAATTCTTTTGCAGATCTGCAGGTCAAAATCCTTGTGTATCCTCGCCTCTATTCTCTGAAAACAAACCGTCCACTGATGAGATTTCCTTTATGGTAATCTGCTTTACCGTACCAAACCCACAAACTGGTAGTGATTGTGGTATTCTTTTCTCAACTTCAGCAAAGAAGAAATAATACATCACCTGAAACTAAAAACTGTGGCCTGCACATATCAGGAAGTTACAAGGCACTGAAAAAAGCCTTTCAAAATGAAAACAGGCAACATGAAATCCAATAATACTTTCTTGAAAGAACATATGCAAGTGAATAACCCTTGTTCCGATATGTAGTTCAGCTAGCCCCTGGGATAAGTAAATGCTATGTGAATGAAGAAAAATTTGTAGCATCTGAAATAGTGGTTCTTATTAATATAATAGGCATATGAGTAATGAGATAAAGCCCTCCCTTCTATTTCCCTCTTCAGGACTGTTTTCAAACAGTGATTTGGTTCTGTCATAGGCAATCTAATAAAAGAAGATATATTTTTCTTTAGATAATATTAAAGTAGCCTGTATAATTTTTTTAAAGCAATTTGCATCAGACATTTTATTGTTCCAGAATTTTCATAGATGCCAGCTACTATAAAATAATGGTCATGTTACTCACAAATACAGGCTGCAGACAAACAGTTTTTCCAGAAATCCTGATCTCATTCTGTCATTCAGAAAGAACTCCCATTTTTCTAATATGTAGAAATCTTCACATTTAGCACAACGTGTACACCTATGATCAGAAGATGTGTTAATTTAAATGAACAGCAAGAGGTCCAGCAGACTTTGACCCTTTTCACTGATATTCCTTTGAGGATAACATAAGTAATGAACGGGGGGAGATTTAATTAAAAAAATGAACTCTTCCTGGTTATGCATGATTAAGTTCAGAGACCAATAAAGATTAACACTTAACATTTGCTTGTTTTAACAATGCTCCACGGGTCTGTAGAACCGTGTGAGGACAGCATTTTCTCCTGTAAGAGCTAACAGTATTACAGTGGTGAATCCAGGCTGATTCTGAAAATGGCTGGTAGAAGACTTTTAAGGTGAAAAGTTATCACGGGCATTCAAAATCATTCTAAGATTTTAGAAAATTTATTTTCAGTTTTGAAATAAGGAAAAAAAGAACCACAACAAAAAAACAAACAAGCAAACAAAACCAGTCAGGCTTTTGATGTCATCCTTCCCATAACACATCTCACCACCAAAGTTACAGCAGATAGAACTGTGTCAATGGGGCAGGGTTCCTTAATCTTTCCTATTTATGTGCAATTTCATATATATGCTATCAAGTCTGTATTTACAAACAAAAACCCCATTTTTTTGGTGTATATTCATTGTATGTGATCCAGATATAATTTCCAGCAATAGGGACAATCCAAATTAGATTTGGATTTTTTTTTTAAACATATATAAGGCTAGGTAATGCTGTCGTCAACACATGCAAATAAGAAAAACATTCTTTCCATGTGAAATTAAATAGTGTTTACAACCTCATGAAATGCTACATTGACACAGAACTCTAAAGCTGTAGCAAAAAACCCTAAAATTAATGCATTTTTTGTGCCCTTCAGCTTCAGGGATATAAAAGGTAACCAACTAAATTAATGTAATCAGAAGGTTTTCTACTGGAGTTCCTAGCATCTTAACATCCTAACAACCTACTACAGGTGTAGCAGTTAGATATTATTAAGGCCTTGTAGAGATGCCTGTCTGCGTCTTGTGAATATCGCAGGACTTATACACCAGATGTGTTCAACTCCCATCACAAAAACATAGTCCTTAAGACTCCTCAAACATATTAGACTATTAGACTTTCAAACGTATTAGACTATTAGACTTTCAAACATATTTTACTACATATCAGACTATAATACACTAATAAATAAAATTTGCGTAGCTTACAGATTCTATGGAAAGCCTTACTGTTCCCAATCTAAAGATCGTTTCTGAGTATGAAACCATTGTTGAAAAACAATTAAAACTGCTAAATTATGCTGTCTCTAAAGAGGCTCAGAAAGTTTGTCCCATCATAAGGAAACCTGAAGAGATTAGCAAACATCTGAAAAAGTCACAGTTGTGACTCAGCAGCTTCCGCAGGAAATTTCAAAGTACATAAAGTACAGCAATAATTCAGGAATACACTGCAATATTTGACCATCTTGAAAAGTCTCTGCTGCCTCAGGTGATGGAGAAGCTCAGGAAGGAAACTTGCATGTAGCCCATATAGCTCCAGACCAACCAGATCTTTCACAGTAAACAGGCTTTTCTGGGAGTTGGTGAGTGCACTGCATTCAGCTTCAGAAAGTATTTTGCTTTCCGGTGAACCAAAGCTAGACCTACAAACAAATTATATGCTTACTGGAGGATTTTCCATACTGGACTTTAAAATTGTACCATCCATTTCACGCACTTTAAATGAAGAACAAAATGTACACTAAGTACTTGTGAGGAGTTCAGTTCTCGCTGAAGCCTTATCAGGATTACAGAGCTCCTTGCAGCACTAATGACAGAAATATTTGTGTAGGAAGGGGCTTCTCCCCAGTAAGCTGCTCTCAGGATTCATTTCCATCGTATTCTGCCAATGATAATTTTACCAATGCAACCTTCCTTGGTAACATGATCTATTGCCAAAGTGTTCTTATTGTTATGAAGACATTCTTAATATTATATCTAACATTTGATCTGCAGCTCAACCATATTACTTCTTCAATGTATTCATTGGAAAATTAGAATGACTGATCACTCACCCATTTTTTAAGAATCTTTTAGGCATATCATCCCTAAAGGGAATTAGTTCCTTTAACCATCCCCAAAAGTGTTGTTTTTTTTTTCCTTTATTCAGATGTTATACCATTTTGCTGCTAAACTCCCTTTTTTTTACACGCCTGAAATGTGGCAATCAGAATTGGATATAGTGATATAGTGGATGTTTGATATAAAAAATAGAGAAGTACACAACACAGAAAGCTATTTAGATGTTGAGTTTTAGAATCAAACATATTTTTCTGAGTATGTTGATCCTGAGAAAAAAAAAACAACAAAATACTAATGAATCTAAAATTCAGTGCAACTTACGGAAAATCTGTGTGAAAATGATACTACAATTAGACTAAAATGTAGAATTTTTCAAATGCTGTCATATAACTTCTTTTTAAACCAGACAAAAGAAACCAATATATCAAGAAAAAGGAATGATTTCATAGAATCATAGAATCGCTTAGGTTGGAAAAGACTTTCAAGGTCATCAACTCCAACCATAAACCTAACACTGCCAAAGCCACCACTAAACCATGTCCCTCAGCACCACATCTACACGGCTTTTAAATACCTCCAGGGATGGTGACTCAACCACTTCCCTGGGCAGCCTGTTCCAATGCTTGACAGCCCTTTCATTCAATAATTTTTTCCTAATACCCAATCTAAACCTCCCCTGGCGCAACTTGAGGCCATTTCCTCTCATCATATCACTTGTTACCTGGGAAAAGACACCGACACCTACAACAACATTTCACAAAATTTTCATATCCCTGTCTTTGAACTACATCAGCATGGCAGAGATTTCATTTTTATAGACTGAACATCTCTATCCGCACAACTTCAGTGGAATAATGCTAGGTTAACTGGGATAGACCAATTTACACATACTGAGTATCTTGCTACATTCATGCTGATCAGGCATGAATTTTGAACTCTAAACCTTCCTAACCTAATACAAAAAGAGGTCTATAACTGTTTTTATCTAACAATCACAAAAGGTACCACATGGTCATCAATTGCTTGTTTGCTTGCCTATCTGGTGAAACGAAGTGTGATCCTAAAGTTATATATCAGAAATCCATAATACCTCTGAGCTGCTGTGGCCACTTCTGTTAGCTTCTGGTATTTTTGTTAGCTTCTTGCCTAACTGGATTACAGTTAGGCACATTATGCACTTGCTTGACAGTGAAAGTATTTTCAACGGTAATCTCAATAGAGGTTGGTAATCAATGGAGACATCTCCACATATTTAAATAAGCAGCACAACCCTGACCGTGTAATGCTGTTAGCATGGACAGTCCTCTGTCTCCTTTCTTCACTGCTTGATGTTATAGTGATTCAAAGGTGTATGTTGTTAAAGTCAGACAAGGAAGGCAAGGGACAACCACAACCAAGGTTGACCCTCTGTTCTTCTGCAGATTTTTTTATGTTTAATATACTGGTCCATCTTTGAGTTTGAATTTTAAAAAAGCTGCCAAATTTGATATGCCACTAAGTGAAAGTTCTGAAGTACTGCAAATCCCTACTAACAATAGAAGACGTAGCTACAGAACCCTAGTGGGAAACCCAAATGAAGGCAAGTTATCCCAGTGTCAGAGACCCAGAAGCCTCCAGGATGGAGATGGGTTCCTCTGGACAGGGAGAACTCAGAGGAACCCAAACAGGAGCCTAAGCCTCACTTGCTGAGCTTTGTCCTGACACATCAGCTGAGCTGAGCTGCTAGCAATGTCTGGGGGAAGCAGATCATAAGAAGCTGGGCTACAAATGGTTTTTCAAGAAATCAGCAAATCAAGTATCTTACCTAGGTTCTGATGAGCTAGGAAGAAATCAAGTACTCTAGGAAAGCTCAAAGAAGACTCAAATACTTAAGATTAGTTTAAAATAATATTTAACAAGAATTAGCATCCAATTTTTTACAGATTATGCTATTTAGAGAGTCATCTATGTATCATCTATATACCATGCATACAAACAAAGATTGTTGTATACCTAAGTTCACCACACTCTCTTTCATTGATTCACGTGCTCATTGATAAAGTGTGTGTGTGGGGGAAATGGCTAAAGACTAATCTAAGTTTTGATAGAGACATAAGAATTATATTTAAAGATTTCATCAGAGTTCCTGCTTCCTCACAAGAAGAGATCCCACAGCAACAGCAGTCTAAAGTTTTGCTGACTTGGCAGAAAATTCAGGAAAACGTTTTGCTGCAATACAATTAATAGTTGTGACAGCAAAGTTGACAAGCCCAGTTACACTTACAGCCTCCCTCTACTTTGTGTGTTGAGAGAATGAAAGGAACTATTACTTTCCAAATAAACTAATAAATATTAAAGTTACAACATTAAAACAGAACTTTCACTTCTCTAACTTAGACCCATTTACAGAAAGAAAAAAGTATAAATTGGTACAAAGTTGCTTATAAAGGTTAAAAAGTGTACAAGAGGACCAACACTAAACACAGTGATGGGACTATTTTCTTTTCCCTCTGATTTGGGATGCTATAATTTTGGGATGCTATAATGGCTGCTATAATTTTAATTTGCTCCAGATTTATTATTTATGGTGCCAAAAGATGATTCAGAAGCCCTTTTAATCTCTTGCTACAGTGGCTTTACAAATAAAGTTAAAATTCTGCAGATTTAAAATTGATCGAAACTTAAAACAATAGATATTAACCATTCACTTATTTTTTTAATATAAATTTTTTTAGGATTTTTTTCAGGGGATCAGACCATTGTTACCAAAATGTCTTGTTCAAAAGAATATGCCACTTTTTTGATTAAGCCCAAACAAATTACTGAAAGCACAGAGTATTCATTACATATCTGAAATAAATTTTAAAAAAGCAAAACTCTTCCCAATAAAATAACTAAAACAGCCAACTGATGTATATCTCCAGAGGATGTCTTTCTGTGAATTAATTTGACAACTGCTCTTATGATGAGGGAAGACATTCTGTTCATGTAGGTACAGATTTTACGTACTTAACAAGAAAATTTTCACTTTTCGCTTGCTCTTCCACTGGGAATATTGAAGCTGATGGGGAAAAAATGTGGTGAAAAAAAAATAAAATCCCTGTAGGAAAAATGAAAGAAGTTTCACTGCCTGCAATATTTAACAACTGCAGAGGGCACAACACTAAAAACTACAACCAAAATAACCCTCTCTATAGATGATTTTGATCTTGCATTCCTTTAAATAAGTGTCTACTGACTGAGGAAAAAAAAACTTGCTATCTCAAACCAATATTCAGCAAGGTGATTACACAAACAAGCGAACACATTTTTACACTATACAGATCCCATAGAGATTTGTATCTACTTACCATCTTATACAAAATTGTACCTTTATCTTCCTCTCAGATTCTAAGATGACTCTAGGAAATTAACTAGCAGAAGAACATTTGTTCAAACCTAGACAAGCTGTGATCGTATTGGTGTTTATGGAAAGATTAGGAAACATCTTCTAAGACAATGGCAATGGCCTAACTTTCGAAGATGGTTATGGCTACACCTGCCCTGTGACATCTTCAGGATAAGTTGAAAGTTTTGCGTCTCAGTTCTGCACTGCTAAAGGCTACTCAGGCATCAAAGACAGCAAAGCAACAGCCCAGGCCTGGACAAGACTTCACCCTTCTCGTATCAAAGTCCTGAGCAGACCACGTATTTTGTGCCACAAGTCTTGATTACTGCAGCTCAGCACACCCAGGTACAAAAGCACCCATCTAGAAGAAAAGCCATAATTAGCACAAATGCAAAAGGCCATCTGCCATAGCAACCATGAGAACACATTATCCCTCCTTCTGTACACTTTCTCCCAGATGAATTGAGAGATCAACTCAAACTATCTGTTCCGATATCTAAAGCCATCTGTAGTAGTTGCCTCCCCATGGCAGCTATCAGCTCTCCCCTTGTAACCTGCTGCATTCTCCCATAATAATCAAGCTGTTGACCCACACAAAAGCCCCGTGAGCGCAAGGGGCAACCTTTGTATTTCAGATGGAGCGGCGTATGACATTTCTGTTGCTAAGATGCAAAGAGGACGCAAAGTCGCACAACTCCCAGAACCAAAAATTCAATATTTCCAAAATTCAACTGTCCTTTCAAAATCTTTACATAGAAAAAAAACCAAACAAGCCTCATCGTGCCTGACATAAAAGATCAAACAGTGAACTAATAAAGCTAATTTTATAGGCTAGAGAAATTTCTATTATAAATCCAGGCAGCAGAACTTTGTATAATATAATCTGACCTCTCGCACAATACAGGCCAGGAGACTTCATTGTATTTCCTTCCACTTGAAATAAAAATTATCTTCTGCACATATTAAAAAATCAAATCCTCATTTAAATGGTATTAAAAAAAAATTAAAAAGCTCTAATCACTACTCTTTCCAGTCAAAAATTCATACATATTACAGGAATTCAATACTCTGATAGATTCACTTTATTCTCCATTGCACTGCTCTTACGTAAAATATTATCTGCCAATTAAGAGAAGTATTAAAAAATGACTACTTTGTAAAATCAATTTTGTATATGCTAGACTTCTAATCTACACCCCTCCTGAACTGGAGGTTCAGAAACCACATGGAAACAATATTAAGCTAGTTGCAAAATAAGTTTACTTATTTACCAGACAAAGAACATAATTGTTAATTAGATGTGTCTGTTCAAATGGAATGATGCAGCAAATCTGAAAACATTTTAACTTAAAAACAGGAAGGTGAGGACTATGTCTGTCCTAACCAAAACTTCTAAATAATAAATAAATAGATTATAGTAAATGACTGGACCCAAATACATTAAGATCTCAAAAAAACAGACACCTGCCCCCGCTCCGGTCCTCCATCCAACGCCCCTTGTTTTTCAACTCAGAAGTGCTTTGCTTTATTAGATTAAAGCTAGAAGGTTTAGTTATTTTCAAATAGAAACTTAAAGTCATTAGAGAAGACAGAGCTGCAGCAAGCGGTTTTCGTCCTTCTGTGCCTTTCTGCATGCTAGAAAGCCCCGATTTCCCTGTCTTAGTCAAAGGAAACTTCTCTTGACACCTGGGGATGGATGTCCTGCTCTCCGCAGCCCTGGGCTGTGCTGGTGGCTGCCCTGGGCATGGTTTGGCCGCTTCCTCTGCCGTCTGCAGCAGGGACCTCAGCAAACCCACCAGAAGCTCCCCAGACTTTTCAGACAGAAGTGAAAATACACACCCATCCACCGTCATTTTAATGATAAATAAAAGTCTGATCTTATATTCCACACCAGTCTTTTAGCTTGTCGTTTTTGAAATACCGTGCTACTCAGAATTAAAGCCAATCTTTCATCTTATTTATTTTTCTGCGGATTTTTTTCAGAACACAAATATACGGTGTAGCTCAATCTAAGTATATTAGGATAAACATAAATAGACGACAAAATAAAACTGTTTCTAGATTTTCACTGTGAGGATCTAAAAGTATGGAAACATTTACTCAAGTGAAGAAGTCTTACAACCTTAGTATCTGTATTGGTACTGATTTCTTGTCCTACGAAGACATTAACCATGAATAAAAATGGGCCATGCTATTAATGATTTACTGAAGCTGTTTTTTATTATATTATTCCTGTTTTCGTTTTGAGGAGCTTCATGACTCATTAAATCAGCCAACAGTGCGAACACAATAGAATGTCAAGAGGAAATTATTTAAAAGAGATACAGATTTGTTAATAACAACAACAACAGAAAACTCACTATAAATGTTAACTTCTCATTAAAAATTGTTTTTGTCTTTATGATGACTGTTAAATCTTTTTCTATGCACTGCATAGTCACTTCTCCATGTCAACATAGGATGCTGTACATCTGATTGTTGGACCATTTGCAATACACACTGTACTAAAATGTAATCACATTTTAACTTGTAAGGAAACAATTTTAAAGCAAATGCAGAAATATTGTGCCAACCTGAGAATATTTTTATTTAATTCTTTAGACAATTAATCTGCATGATATAAGTATCAGCATTTTGATGTAATAAAGATTATAAATAAAAACTGCTTAGGTTAATGCAAAGCCTGGATGGTGGCAGTGCAATTATCTTTTGCAATGAACTGTCATTCTTGTTTCATTCAAGATAAGTAGTAGAACTTCTAATACTTTTGATTTCCATACAGAATTTTAGAAGAAAAAAGGCAAGAGCAAAGTCAACAAAATGCACAAATAAATCTGTTGTATTAATAGTAGTGATTATTTCTTTTCTCAAAAATTTTACCAACATTTGGCATTGCAGATACTGATGTTAATATATGAATACCAGAACTCAGTAGTTTGTTTATTTAATTGTATATACATTTTAAATAAAAATGGGGGAAAAAAATGTTATTAGGTATTCAGAGGGATACATTCCTAAAACAGTTTTAGTGTTAAATATCCAACTCCCCATTGAGTATTATATACAATTATTTGAGAGTCCTTTCAACATTTCCTGGAGGTTACATTAAAAACTCCTTGTGCTTTTATAATTCACTCTTCATTTAATTCATATAATTCATTCTCTCCTACAGAAATAAGAATTTGGCATGCATACTAAGATGTAGAAATATAAGACAGATCACTCCTAGTAGGAATTTATGCAGAGCAATAAGTGTAATATGGGCTTGGGGAAAACTTTGCAGGGTAATAGATAAAACCACAGAGATATTCACCAAAGACTAAAATCATTGTTATATGTAAAGATGCGTTTATTGTCATTAATGCAGCCTCAAAAAAGTGGGTATTAAATAGAAGCATGCTCGTGTAAATTAGCTTAGGAAAAACATTCTGTATGCAGGGGATGACTTGGAAGAAAGCGTTTCGTATTTCCAGACTGATGCTGTGCCTAGAATTCAGAAAAGGGGATAAATGATACTGTGAGACATAAGCTAAGTGCTTTTTTCCAATTGTTTCCAATTAAAATATCTTTAAAAAAAGATAAAATGAAGTGTTAGATATGACTATTATGTGTGGCAGACAACTGAAGTTAGAGTGGATTTGTTTATAATAGATTACTTTCTGTTTAAATGGTAAATGGAGGCGTTTGTGTAGATCATAGCCTTGTTTAATCCCTCTTTTTTTTTTTTCCTAATGGAAAAATCTGGATTTATCTGGATATAAATTCTCAATTTGGTAGTAAATATCTGAGATATAACCAAATACTCCATAATAATTTTCAGTCTGCGTAGTTTGGTCTAACTTTTTAGACTTTTCAGGTCTTAACTTTAACTTGATTAATAACATGAATCAAGATCTTAGAGACTACAGATATTTTCCCCAATATATTTACATTATCATGTAAAAAATCAATGTGTAATTTATGTATGTTGATCAAAATTAACAGAAGCAGTCATTACATCCATACTACAACAAATTTTACAAACAGATGAGAGAAGAGCTGTCAAATAAAACAGCTGGTGCTGAAGACCTGACTTGCGCACACACACCCGCATTTCAGGGTTCTGTTTTGTGTGTGTGGATGACTGCCTTTTTTAAAAAACAAACAAACCCCCTCAGATTAGCCGTATTCTGATCCCATAGATTGAATTACCATTAATAGCTTTAGCAGCTGCAGTGCATTAACATGTGCGATGCAATGCGAGAATTAATGTTCATTGGTTGAAAGAAGACTTAAAGTTTCTCAGGTATTTTTTGTAATCTTTTTCTCCTGGGTGTAGCATTTAAACTAGGTAGATAATGTCAGAATTCTTTTTTGGCTTGTTTGGACTAAGATGTTTTGGACATTTTTGTCATAAATCTGTATGATGTCCCAGACTTCAAGGTTACTGCTTGATCAGTCACTGTTTAACAACTGTTTAACAACCCCAGCATAAAAACAGTCATGGCAATATGTATTGTGAAACATGGTGAGCACAGTGTCACTGCTTCTTCAGAGTTATACAGATGATAAAGAGTTATTAACAATTTTTAGGGTACTGTAGTCTAAATATGGAAATCTGCTATGGCATTTGTAGTTACATGACACTTTTAGTCCAGTGCATATTTAGTGAATTATCAACATGTGAATTTCTACTTTTGATATTTTTACATTTCACAAGAATAAAAGAGATAATTTTAGTTTACTATGATTATTGCATAATAGTACTGCAGTAATGTAGGTTTGAATCCAAAGAAATTACCAAACTTAAGAGTTAATTTAAAATTAAAAAGTGAAGAATACTCTAAACAAATTGTTACAGAACAAAGTAACAGAATAAATAAAAAAACCCCCAGTTTTTTATAAAAAACTAACAACTATTTAAATGTAAGCTGCAGACAATAGTTAAAAAATGTATAAGAAATACCACTCTATAACATGTGAAACATACTTATGGAGAAAATTACCCCTAAACCCACTGTTTTAATTGTAATATATTTGAACTGTAGTGAGTATTAATTAGTTTCCACTAAATGTAAAACTAACATTTTTTTTAAATAAAGAAATAAATGGAAACATTATTTTGCACTATATCTATGTAACTATTCTATGTCTATATTCTATATTTTTTGTGCATATTGGATAATATAGGCACACAGCCAAATAACAAGTAATACTGATCTAAAAGCCAGAACACAATACTTTAAACCACTTTCCCTCCCTTCTTTCCAAAGAGACTATTTTAATGCAGTGTCTAAATCTTCCCTCCATCTCATCTAAAACCCTTAGGTTAATCCAGCAGACAGTTATGTTGAAGCTGATAGTATGTTCTGCTCTGGATTTACGGGGCACTAGCAGTCTGTTTTGTTGAAAAGGAAGAAAAAGAGAGATTTATCAAATGTGATATTTTGAAATGGCACTGATTGCTTACCTAGTGAGAGCTGCACTAGAAGCATAAATGTTATAACACATACATAACATCAGTTCCACGAAACCAAATAGTTTTCTGAATACATAAATAAAACTACTGGACTGATGTAGACAAGTTTAAGAAAAGCCACATATGAGGAAAAAAGGTCAAAAACTCTGACTTATGAGAGAAAACATCTGAAAGATCATCGAATACAATATTCTGCTGACAAACAGAATTTCCCCCCTTCCCTCCAATCCACTTCTCCAGCAGCCACATCTCTGGCTTTCATCACATTTTTACTCAGAGTGGCAGTGACTGCCCACTGCTCCTGTGAGATCTCTATCGCACCATCAGAAGAAAAGATTTTGCTCAGTGATTTTCGCATTCTAAATTATTTTGCTCTAAATTCATTGTAATACTTGTGCAGGACAATGAATGGACAGGGTCCATGCATTCTGGCACTTGATTTAAAATCTTAATAGAAATGAACACAATAAATAGGAACAAAATATTTTGAAGCACTATTTCAAAACAGTGAAACTTCTCCAAAAGCTACTGAAAGAAGATATTTGAGATGCAGTTTCCTCTTACAATTTTTTTTTAATATTCAAGTTTTAAAATTTAATTATTTACATTGACTATATCACTGAATATCCCTGTTATGACTAGATGTGACTACTATTGTCACTAAATATCACTGAAATATCATTATTTCAGATAACTTAATTAGAATAAATTAAATCATATTAGTTTGTCATTTGGGGAATAGTGTGGACTGGATTTTATTTTCTAATCCTGACTACATATAATAAATAATTTATGCCAAAATGAAAATGTGACTCGATCTTATCTCATTACAAGCTGTATTGTCACAGAAATGACTGCTTACAACCTCTTCCAAATTGGATCTATTCAGAAAGTGATCAAATCTGACATCTCAAGAATCACAATATGTTAGCAGCACAGTCCAAAATTATTCTTGCTGCAATTTCTGAAGGTTATCGCAACCAGCTACAACTTTTAGTACTGCACATCAGTACCTAGGAAAATGACAAAAGCAATGATAATCATACTTTACAAACCCAAAAATATTTTTGAAAATTATTAAATGTTTATACTTAATGTTAACTTCATCTATTTCACTATAAATGTGCTCGTCATTAGTTAAGAAAAACTATATACTTAGTTTTACAAAAATTGAATGAAAATTCAAGTGTACATTTTAAGACTTGAAGTATAGCAGAAACTATCCTTCAAACTTTATGAACCTGGATGAGCTTTTTTGCAGTTTCCTGACTGAATCAAATAAAGCACTTAGCCAAGAGCAGATGTGTAATGCTGCCATGGCAGTGGGGGCAGGAGAGCTGAGAAGTAACATTATTTAGTTGGTTTTCTTGTTCATAGTCTAAAGAATAAAGTCTTTCATTGACTGCAGTACTCATGACTCCTTCAGAATTTCCAAGGCTAATTATTTAACAAATAAGTTATAATAAGTTATTCAGACATTAGGCTGTACAATAGATGCAAACCCCAAGGGTGGAAGAAACTAAGTATTCTATAAGACAGAAAAATTTCTAAGTAATAACATCACAGTTTCAGTGTGACTCCATGAAGATGTGTTTTTTATTTGTACATTTAGGAAACTGTGTCCAGAGAAATACAACAGTCCTCATTAAAAAAAATCACACAAAATCTGCATATATTGCAAATTTTATTCTCGAGATAGTAGCTTACCAAAGCATTGCACAGAAATTGTTCTAGAAAAAAAAACATCAGCATCCTCGCCTTAAGTATGAGCATTTGAAATTTAACTTTAAGGGTAACAGAGCCTCCATTCAGGGTTACAATAATTCATCCACCAGCAGGTGTTATCTATTTGACAGGATGCTTATACTCCAAACACAACTGCTAGAGAGAGTGAGAGAATACACAGTGCTTTAGTGCATCTGAAAACTGGAAATCAAATGATATTCATATGGGTTCATGCCCTATTTAGGAGATGCATTTTTAAAGGCTACTTGGAAATAACTAACAGAATCTTGGAAGACAAAAAACATCCACTGTATGGCACCACTGAATAATGAATTATCTGATAACATGATACTCTAAAAGACCGCAACTTATATAGCCTGGATGAAGCTTGAGCTGCAGGGCGTTTTGGACTGCCCTGTGTGGGTGTGTGTCCAGGAGGGAAGTGGGGAGATCCCAGCAAAGGCTCACATTGAAACCCTATGCCACAGCGTGTCAAATTCTAATAGGCTTTCCAGGAAGAATTCATCTTTCCATTTCTACTTTTCTGGTGAAAGCAAGAAAGGGAGAGAATTACAAACAACCTTGGAAAACAAAATAAGTGGGTTTGGGTTTGGTTTTCTTGGTTTTCTTTTCTCCAACAACCAACTGTGGATAAAACACGGAAGACATTAAATCCCACTGTGCCTGGCACACCTTACATGACTCAATCTGGGTCTGCCAGAGCACAAGTTCGTGCTGTTCCCCACACAGCTCATTGATGGATTTTTGAGGGATTTTTTTAATGAGAGTTTTTGGGGGTTTTTTTGGTCAAAGTTTTTAAGAACTATTCATATTAGTATGTTTGCTGGGCAAGAAAAAGAGAGACCTATAATTTGCTGGCTAAGATACCTCACTAAAGAAGATACTATATCAAGTAACTACCCTACTTTTTAAATATATATATATTACCATTTAAGAAGGAATGAGAGACATCCATTCCAGAACAGCAAATCTCTTGTGCTTAGTGTAGGAAGTTTAAGTTCAGCTCTTTGATATGAATTTCTAACGTGTCTTTTAGTCAAACAATTTTTTTCAGGAAACTTGTCCTGCTCCTGGGTTCCACTAGCACAGTTACTTTCCAGGTTGTACTAAACAGAAATAAAATATTTTCAGCCTCTCCAGGTTTAATTTTCTAATCCTTTCATGATATGTTTCTAACTTTCCCATCTGTCTTGAAGCATAGACCGGCTCCTGGACTTAGTCTGTTCTTTTTTCTTCCCTGTCTACTTTTAAAAGAACGCAAAGGCAGCAGACAGTAATACTTTCATTACCTGTCCATATTCTTGTGCTCCTGAGAAAGCTTTTCTGGCTCGCATTAACCTTTCCTTTCCCAGTGTGGGGATTAAGCACTCAATCTCTTTCACTCTAACACATATTGCTTCTGCTCTGACAAAGGAAAATGTTGCAACCTTATTATTTTTTTTTTTTAACATTTGCTAACAGCAGAATCAATAAAAAATGGCCACAGAAAAGGTTCTAAAATAGCTGGGTTTAAACAAATTTGTACATACCATCTTTATCTTTTGGAGGTGTAAAGCCTATAATAAACATAACTGCAGCCTTGGTAAAATGCTGAGATTACAAACTGTTTATGATGATGACTTATTATACAAAATGCATTTTGCCATCACTCCTTGTAAACAGTACCATGCTGATTCATTGGTCTTTTTGTCTAACTTTCATATCAGGAAAAAAACATTTCGGTAATTGTATGTTCTCTGAGGTGCTTTCCAGAATAAATGTACTCTGTTGAAACAAGAATATGCTAGAAGATCGGTGAACTACAGTGGAGGAACAGGAAATAAAGCAAGTTTGACTAAACGTGGCTGCTTAGTCAGAGTCTCGTGTCTTCTAGAAAGGTGACTGGAAAATAAGGGAAATGTACACTGTAATCTCAACACATCTGTAATGTGAAGAGAGTTACATGTTTTGTACACTTAAACGTACCTCCAATAAATTATTCAAATACGTTCTTTCCACTTAAAACTTTTCAAAAATATGTCTATGCAGAAACTTAGCGGTTTAGACCAGGTGGCACTAAAGCCAGACCAAGCCAGCCAGAATTTCTGGGCCCATCAAGTGTATCAAATTACATTTCAGAAAGATGATGGTCAGCAGTAAGCTACTAATGCTAATTCTTCCAATTTTGATTATAGATTAGATAAGAATATTTCTTAGGTGAATCATTATTGTTATATTTTTCAATTATTTTTTTTAATATGAAGACAGAAGGCAGTTGAGACAAGCTGCATATATATACTGCATATATGTTTACATCAACTGTCGTTATGACTGCCACTCATGTCAATCAGAATCTCTCCTATTTTTCTGCTAGTTCAATCCGGCAAACTTGTTTCTTGCCTGTTTCCACTTTTCATTGTAATCTCCAATTCACCTTTACTGCATGTTTCTTTGTCCTCAGAATGTGTTTCAGTTAGCCTACCTGCCTCAAGAACCTTAATGAAACTGGATCTTAACCTTTAATCTTTCTATAGCTTCTATAGCCTCAGTCTTGAAAAAAATCTCTACTGCCACAACCTTTCCATGGCAAGATATACTTTCCCAAGTGTCAGCTTTGTCTCTCCTTTCTCCTGCTCTCACATCATACTCTCTTTAAAGAGCATGACTCCTTTACATGCCATTTGCATATATTGTGGCCCAATAAAGTGGCAGTTATGTTCGTGCAGTAATTTAGCAAGCAATGGTTAGCTTCTGTCTTGTCATGATCATTCTCACTTTGTGCTGAGTTGACAATTTTTTTGCAGACCCTCCTCACTTCAGCAGCTGCCATTTCCCTAAGTATGGGTCAGAGGCCTTTCCCGACATCAAAGTAGATTTAAATTTCCTATTGCCACTTATGCCAAATCTAAATTCCTTCCCTCCTCTCCTTTAATTTTCACTCTCCTTAATTGTGTCTTACTCTAAGAGTATAAGAGATGTCCAACTGTGTCAGAACAATGTTGCATCTAGCTCAGCAGCCTGGTTGCTTCTAGCTCGGCAGCAGAAACAGGAGATGTTTTTCAGAGCCTTGCCACTTTCTACAAACCATTCTCCCACAGAGATTATCCCTTTGTCCCCTTTCACATCACAGCACAAACATGCTCAAGTCCCCTCCACTTTCTAAAGAAAAAGGCATTCAACTTTCCTCTCCGGCAACTATTTTTGTGTACTTTCTTTTCAATTTTTACAGCCACAGAATATTACAATGTCTACCCCTAACTGAGTTTCCACATGTTCTCCAGAAACTATTAAAACAAAGTCCTTATGATTGTCTGTATATTCTAATATTGACAATTGGTGCTTTTTCCTTCTTTCATTTACTGGCTTCCTTAAGCCAACATTATTCTCCTGGTTTTGTGTTTCTTTTGCTTTTCTATCCTTTTAAAATTTTCTTTTTACCTCACCTGAATCACTATTTCAGTCTATCCTAAACACAAAAATATGAGCTCAAATCCTGTGGCAATTTTCTCCATGGTTACCAGAGTCCTCTTGGCCTTGTACATTTTCTCTTTACATTATTTCTTTCATGAAATCTCTCCAGAGTAAACAAATTTACCTTCTATTGTTACATGGCAACACATCCCAGCGCTGTATTCTTGCTGAAAATTTACGACGCGTAATTTCAGGTATCTGCAGTTTACATATCTTATACTTGTATTAGTAAACCACATCTCTCCTTACAGTCATTTCAGAAAAACCACGTTTTTAGGCACTGATCTGTTTTAATTGACTGTTTTGGAAGGAATGGTTTCCTAGTTTTTTATTACTCTCAGCTATAAAAGAGTTTGGGTGGTTAGCTCAGATATTAATGTCAGATAGCCCCACTCAGATTATCAAAGCTAAGAACTCTGTTTGACTTTTTGATACTTGTTTTGCTGGATGCCCGGCTGTAAGCTTAAGTTCAGTTGCCTAAAACAAACTTTCCCACTGTTCCTCCTTGCTACCTTGTTCTCATCACCAAAAATCTCCCCCCATCTCCATCAATCCAGGCTTTTAACTTGGATATCATCTTCAAATCATATTCCTTCCCTGACTCATCACATTGAGTCTATCTATGTCTTGACAAGTTTTATTTTTACAACCAAGACAATTTTGAATTTTTATCATTGTAATCTTTCTTAGCATAAAACTGTCTTTTCCTTCTCAAATGCAAAGATATTCAAGATGCTTGTGCCAAATTCATAATTCACTCTTATAACTTTGACAATACGAATTCCCTCTTTTTATTTCTCTGTAGAATTCCCCTCTCTATCATATCATAAATGAAAGTGGAGAAAAAAGGATTCACAGTATATTGACAGTCTTATCATTTCTCCTTCACTATCAAGGATTCACCTTGCACTTCCCACTTATTTACAAAGTACTTCCTGCTCTGTCTCCCCAAGGGCAGTTAACCATTTATAGTTAACAATATCTTATTGTTTCCTTCTGACCTATTATGTATTAAACATAATACTATTATGGATGTTTTTTCACCCTTATGTGGCAGGATACTTAGGGAAAGAAGAGCTTTTCTTCATTCTACAAACACCTGTTAAGTAGACCTGGACAAAACCTTCTTCTAATGTGAGAAGTACAAAATTATATAATTATATAATTAAAATATATCCCATTTTGATGCCTAATTTTTGGGTGCATACTTTGTATAACAGGAAAGATTCGTACCAAAAGGTCATTCCAAGACAAGGGGAGCCATTAGCTCTCTTCCAGCATGCCCAGAGGAGAGCTACCAGGCTGGTGAGGGGTCTGGAGACCAGGTCATACGAGGAGAGGCTGAGGGAGCTGGGCATGTTTAGCTTGGAGGAGGCTGAGGGGAGACCTCATTGCCCTCTACAACTACCTGAAAGGAGGTTGGAGAGAGGTGGGTGTTGGCCTCTTCTCCCAAGTGAATAATGACAGAACCAGAGGAAATGGTCTGAAGCTGCTGCAGGGGAGGTTTAGCTCAGATATGAGGAAGAATTACTTTACTGAAAGCGTGGTCAGGCACTGGAACAGGCTGCCCAGGGAGGTGGTTGAGTCACCATCCCTAGAAGTATTTAAGAAACGTCTAGATGTGGCACTTCAGGGCATGCTCTAGTAGCAGAGATTGTAGGGGTTTGGGGTTTTTTGTGTGTGTATGGTTGGACTCAATGATCTCAAAGGTCCTTTCCAACCATGAAGATTCTATGATTCTATGATGCCTCAATGGATGTTCCATGGCCCACGGCTAAGTGGATTAGCTTCACTCAATTGATATTGCCCAGCCCTATATTTAAATTCTCAGTTGCTATTGGAAAATTACTTTAGTTTTAGTAACACTTACAAAATACAATCCACAGGTATTCTGTGAGTTTTACTACTATATTATGGCAATTACTTCCATATAGATATTACATATTAATATAGTATTGAAAATGAATTAATAATCTTCTAACATGAATGCAGCATTTTAACTTTCTAGGGTTCTTCTCATTTGCAGGAAATTAAATCATTCCAGTATTCTGAGAGTGAAATGAAATACAAGTTCTTTTTGGTTTCTTTTTCCAATAATTGTGATGTAATTTTGAATACTAAAGTAAAGGGTAAAATAAGTGGAAAACACTTAATTGTTTGATTAATTTAATGAAATTAGAGAAAACAGTCCAGAAGGGAAAAAATGCTACCTCAGAGTGAACAAACTTGTTATAATCTGTGTTTCTTTCCTATCATTGGAAGGGTACAGTAAAAGAGTGTGGGATCAATAGGCTGAAATCATGGGAAGGTCTGAAACTATTGCATAGGGAGATTATATGAAACATTTGTTTGGGGAATAACTCTACCTTGGTATGATGCAATACATGGATTTGCGTGCAAAAACACAGAAAGGGCAAGTCACTGTACACTTAGATCACCTCTTGCCAAATTCACTCCCTTGACGGCTGACATCAAAGAGCTGTCATATGCAGGTCAATTATTGACATTCTGAGTGGAACTTTATTTCTGGTAACTACCTTTAAATTAAAAAATTCACAACTGGATTTAGTTTCAAGGCAGTTAATACAGTTTACGAAGAAATAACCACAAGATTGCCAGCCTGGCCATCACTATGATGGAGGAACCGTTCATATATGACTAGTGTCATATAGTTGCATGAGGCACATAAGGAACATGTACGTGAAGCATAGCCACATTTTGCGGCGACAGAGCAGGAAAATAAGTTTTAACTAAGAGCTCAGGAACCATTCTTGAACGGCAATCTTGATGGCTGCTTCTAATTTCTGAATCCTGGTTAAAAAAAAAATCTGCTAAGAGCTGAAGAAGAGGGCACCTGTGCAAATCAGATCAATCTCTATACTTAACGTTCTGTGGGAGATATCAGTAATGAATCAATTGATATTTCCCCCTACAATTTCCTGAGTAGGTCGTATAATGTACAAAAGCTGGCTCTGGGGATAGGAGGTAGGGACAGGAGGTATATCAACTTTAATATACAAGTTTCTGAGTTTTCAGAAAAACTGAAAAATAAAACTGATGATTGATTACAGATATTTTCTTGCAACTTGCAGGTTGAAACATCTCAGTATATTAAAACTATGAGTACATTCCTTAAAACTTATGCCTGTTATCAACCTAAGGTTGAAATTAAGAAAATTATTACTTTCTTTAGAATGTTTTTCACATATACATATAAATTAACTTTTATCCCCATCACAGTTTGTTTTCACAGCTGGTCTCTTGACTTCTAATCCTCAATTTGGCTCCTGAACAGAATACACACATCAGGTTTTTTATTTAATATTCAATCCCCTTCTCTAGCCCCTGTCAGAAACCAACTTTTGAAAACTAGGATTGGATAGTATATAAAAGAGTATTTTAATTGTTCATTAAAAGCTTTCTGTGCAATTTTTTTGAGTACTAAGAGACCAGCAAGAAAAACCTGTGCAGTCATACCCCCTTCCATGAACGTGTGGATTTTCACACAAAAGTAATTTTGCAATCTTTTCTACTAACTGTAATAGTCTATTCTTAAGACAACATATAAATGAAAGGTTTTCTTCTTAAGTACTTCATTTATATAAACTGTGTCTTTCACAAGATGGATTAATGAGTAGACTATCGAGAGATGATGAAATACTCTCAACAATATTTATACAAAAAGTTCATTAAACAAAGAAAGATGCACAACAGATTTTGATAATTTTTTTTCTTTTTATCAGAGCCCAGCTATCAATATTTATAAACAATTAAACTCTAATAATAGCCATTCTGTAAAAGCCTGTTGTGGTATTGCAAGGCAAAGAACTTTAAAATTTCAGATTTCAAAATAAAAAATAGCTTTAATTATAAAAATTCTCTGTTAGTGGCAAAAATACTCCTGAGAAATAAAATAAGAACAATGGTTGTGAGATTATTTGATTCACAGACTTATCAAATATCACTTTTAATTATACAGAATATACCAATACATACTTACAAGATAATGCATTATTACTTTAATGACTTATTGTAATAATCACTTTTGATAAGACACATGAACTTTATTTATGTTCTTTGTTTCAATTTGTTAGTTCTTCCTTTTCATCAGCAATTACCAAAGTAGAGCAATAATACAAATGCATCATGTTACTTTACCCTATATGAAATACATTACGTATGTAACTTGTCAACTTCTTTCAGATGATGAAGAGAGATCCAGAAGTTGTTAATATTTTCCTTAGTTATTTTAATGGATAATTTTTCTCTTCTACCAGCTAAAAAAAAAGTTTTAATTTTCATGATGCAGTTCTTAAATTGCTCTTTGTTTGAACCAGAAACTAGGAATTGAAGAAAAATTGCCCATTCTTTGAGAGTCAACATCTGATCAACTTCAAAAATGATACCATGTAGAGAAAAAAATTATTTGGTTTTTAAGTGTATATTCTTCCATCATTATTTTCCAGGTTTTTTGTTTAGTTTTTTTGTTTTGGTTTGTTTTTTTTCTTAAGTATAGCTATGCCTACAGCATTTCTGCTTTGCTCCTCCAAAGGCAGTATGGGAGCTGAAACTCATTAATCATGAAGGGGCTGTGCTTTACATCGTGACATTGGACATGCTAGCCCCTAATCAACCAAAAGCACTGGAGGGGCATTTAACTCAGTTGGAGGTCTAGAAAGTAAAACCATACATTATTCAGAGATGTCTGGAACTCAAGGGTCAGGAAGATAGATTGCACGAAGAAATACAAAATTAAAATAGTCTTAGGTTTTGGACATGGATGCAGTAACTTCAGAGTAGATGAAAAGTGTGGAATAACAGTAATGGAAACTTTATTTATTGACCAAAACCACTGTAGTACAAGTTTCCTATCTTAGTGAGCTATCAGATAATAATGATCTTCAGATGCAATTGACCTGGGCAAATTTAAACTTGTGACCTGAAGGTGACAGACCATATATCCCACTATGAGTTCTTGAAGGCAGCAATTTGACTTTGGGGATTACTTTTTTGAAATAGATAAAAGCATAATAAACTTTGCGTGGCATAAACAGGGATCACACAATAAATGCTAAAAGGTTGATTTTCAGCAACTGTTTTTGATAAAGATAAAAGATTAACAAATTGAGAAGCGGCAATTGTATAACAGAACTATTAGATGTTTGGTCATGTAAATTATGAGGACACAAGTTGAGAAGCATTCATAAAGCCATCAGATAAATTCCAATTATTTGTTTTATACAGCTACTTAGAAATACTTTAAAAATTCAAAGAAAAAAAAAGATCCTTGGAAGAGGGTTTTCTCCCTTTTTTTTTTTTTTTTTTTTTTTTTATCTCTCTTTTTACCTTTTTGTTACCATTATTTCCTGGATTTTCCGGGCTGCAAGTCTGTGGAGGCACCTGGTCCACCCGTGTTACAGCTATATCATTCTGTTTTTATTCTACTCAAAAAAATTGTACAGATTATAAGAAAATAAGCAAATTGGTATTTCTGTTTGAACGGAATTATAGGAGTGGCATTTGTTACCTTATTGGACAAATAAAGATATTTTTCCCAAATGTCTTTAATATGATGTAGAAAAAGTGGCAAATGGAGACAAAAAATCCCCAACAAAACCTCCAACTACCATCCATTCATTCTATCTACTTCTATAAAAATCTACATAGAAGTACTAATGAATATGTTATATAGCTATTTTAATAAGTAAAAGTAATTATATTAATAGAGTGATTCCAGCGCCTAGGCAGTGTCTTACAAAGGCTGTCAAGATATTCAGGTCACTGCTGCTCCCTTGTAAGGTATAGCAATACCTTGACGAGTGTTGCCAAAATCACAGAATCTTAGAATGATTTGGGTTGTAAGGGACCTTGAAGATCATCTTGTTCCAAGCTTCCTGCCGTGGTCAGGGTCACCTTCCACTAGATCCAGCTGTTCAAAGCCCCATCCAACCTTGAACACTTCCAGGCACAGGGCATCCACAACTGGGCAACATGTTCCAGTGCCTCACTGCCCTCACAGTAAATAATTTCTTCCTAATATCTAATCTAGATTTACCCTCTTTCAGTTTAAAAACGATTACCCCTTCTCCTATCACTACACTGCCTGATAAAGAGTCCCTCCCTAGCTTTCCTGTAGGCCCCCTTTAGGTACTGGAAGGCTGCCATAAAGTCTCCACGGAGCCTTCTCTTCTCCAGGCTGAACAACTCCAACTCTCTCAGCCTGCTTTCATAGGGGATGGGCTCCAGCCCTCTGATCATCTTCATTACAGATCCTCTGGTTACATGTAGTTATGAGAATACTTTTTGTGGGACTGATTCGTGCCTGTTATCTGCCACACCACTAATGGGAGGCCCTGCAAAAACAGGGCACAGAACAGAGAGTTAGAGGGTGGTTGCTTGCCAGGATTCACATCTGAGGGGCCCCTGGGAGGGCAGGTGGCCAGGTGGGCACAGCCAACATGATGAAACACTCTGATGGGTCTTGCAGGGCCAAGCCATTGCCATGCCAGACACTCAATGCAGGTCACACCAGTGTAATATCCCTCTTGCAAGGCAGGTTTCAAAATCAAGATTCATTTAAAGTATAACTCCATAATGGCATTAGGTAACTTGTCCAACTTGAAAGCACAAACAAGATCGATGCATTACAAAAGAGTTTTGGGTCCTCTACAGTTTTAGTGAGTAAAGAAAAACAACATAACCCATTTTATGTAATTTTGCCTGATGAGTGTTCTCTAGATTTGTGTTTAAAAAAGGCCACTAAAATATAACTAGTAAGTTTATATATATAACCAAAAATCTAGGTCTTTCCTCATCTTTCTCATCACCCTTTTTCATTTACCAGGCCCCTTCTTATAACTATATCTCACTATGCTACACATCCAAATGAGCTTCACAGAAGCAGTTTTATAAAAGTAACTAACTCTATATTTCAGACTCCTTGGCTGTTGCATAGTACAGAAATTTCCACCAGTGCAAACGAGTATTTCAGAACGCCGTGTTGCTATCTTCCTTCCAAGATTAAAGCTGATAATTTTCTCTTCTTGTACAAAGCTCTTTCTTTACCAAATTTCAGTGCTTGACCTCTCGTGTTATGGCTGACAAGCTTGCCAAAACTTTTTTAATGTGTTTTATTGAAGGGTACCTGAGGTGATCATTATCTTGGTCTGATTATATTGAATTAGTCTACTTCAGCATGAACAACCATTCTGCTATTCCAGTTATTCTATTCCTATATGCAATTTCTTTAATTGGCAAAAATGGACAGAAATTGACCTTTTCAGCCTCCAGAGAACATTCAGCACTCCAAATGACTTAGTCTGCTTTCTTACTGAAAAATTGATGGTACCAGCTGACCAGTCATCTCTGATCAGGTAGCCCATATTTAAACAAACAAACAAACAAACAAACAATCTCTCTTCAGGAAGATTTGCATGTACAACAAATAAGAGTATGAGATAAATCTGAAATGAAAACATGCACATGGTAAACATTTAAGACATAAGAAGTTATATCTCTCAATTTGTCTTTAGAAAAATTTTACTAATTCCTTTGCATATGTTAGAAAATGACTACTTAGCCTCTCCAGATTTTCTCAGCTAGTCTGCTTGTTCTCATTTATTTATTTGTGTCTGTATTACTATTGTTCATTGATAAACAAGTAAAACATCCTTTTCTACACGTTTCAAGGTCACCAGCAGCACTTAAAAAGCATGGATACCAAACTGTTCTTCTATCCTTCAAGTATACAGGTTGTCCTACTACAGATTTTTAATAGAAACTTCAGTTGAAAAAACTCAGGTCTTTATTTTAATCTCATTTCATTTCTAGTTGCTTGGTTTCTTGTTTCAGTTTATTTGACAGACAATGACTGATTTTGTTGATTGTTAAAAACCCTGATCAAATCTTATCCAAGAGAGCTGGACCTCTTTCTCTTCCTGTGACGCAGAATTATGCATAAGACGACAAATCTTGATGCCTTCCAGAATTTTCCTGTAACCCATTCTTTTCATTTGCTCTCATAAATGGTGTTGGTAATGAATTATCACTCTTCCAATTTACAAAACAGTAAAATAGCAAGTGGGTTTTTTTGTTGGTCACTATAGGTGAAATCCCACCCTAGGATGATCCAAAGTTTTCATTGACTGCTTCTGATACAACTTAAATGAGAAAGAGATATTTGGGTAGGCCTTTCAGCAACCATTTCATTTGACCAACCAGTAAACTCTCTCCCACGAAATCATCATTCCCTATTCATATCCTCAAATGAAAATCAGTGGGCTTTTCAGCCAGCTTTCAAAGCACATTATCACTCAATATATACTGTGGCTTTACCAAAGCTCTGAAAGTCACCCAAGGTACCTCTAGGTATCCTCTGCTCTGCCTGTGCTTTACAAGCACCAAACACTCGTTCAGTGCACAGTAAAACCACTGTAAAAGACAAAAGTTAGAAACGGCCACACGGTTGGCACTTCTTTTTCTAGTCTGCGTTTCCAGTATTTGGAAAGTTTCACAAAAGTTTAATAACCCCTCCATTAAACCAGGCCCTCTATAGTAGCACAATATTTCTCTGCCAGAATTTCTTGCAGCTTGGAAGATGTCTCCAAAATTCCTGTAAGTGAATTTCCATTTAAATCAATGTTATTTACATCCTTAGGATATAGAGATGCAAATACTGAGAAAACCTCTTTCTTAAATAAAGTATCTTTACGTGATAAATTGATAAACATTTACAGAGTTCAGACAAAGCTCAACAATATTAACATTTGTGAACTAAACTGCGCTAAAAATTAGTAACTGCTTCACCTTCCAAGTCTTGGGAGATTTTTCATGAAGCAAAGTCTCATATATGTATGGAATATATCCATGAATATATCCCTCATATATACAGAATATATCACTGAATTAATTCCGAAGTTAAAATCTTTCAGCAACTGCTCCCATAAAGACAAAGATTTACTTAATTGTTACTGTCACATTAATGCATTTACAAACTACCAACAAAGGAGCCGCGCTGGCATACAGAGAGAGAAAACATGTTCCTTTAGTCATTACTAATGAAAGGTCAAATGAAGTGCATGTCCAAGTTCTTGTTTGTGCAGTACTGAAGAGTATGGGATGTGTTTCTCCATTTGTTATAGTGGGTGCCCTATAATGCATTTGTTGATTTATTCCATCTTTGTTTAAAAAACAAGTGTTTCTTAAAAAAGACATTACATGATATTTTATTATTTAAAGGGTTCTAGTACAGAGAACATGAATGGTACTAAACTCGTCAGTGTCCTCCTATCATCTTTAAGCAGAAGGATTATAGCAAAGAAATATTTTTTTTCTGTGCCTTATCTGCAGTCTCACAGGGAGAGGACCATGGCAGACCTAATTATATTCACAATGAACTCAGAGGAAAGTGGTTCAGAGGTGAAATTTTCATTAAAACAATTACTCATATCTCCATATGCTAATTCACATACAGATGCTGAACTGTAGAACAAGGAGTTTCTAAAATATGTATCAACTGTATTTGAGTGTTAATGAGCTTTCTGAATACTTGTCATGAGAAGTCATGTACTAAGAAATTTGATAAATCCCAGTGACTGAGAGGAATAGACTCATTCAGACAGCGAACCTTCAAATTACATTCAAAGCATGACATTTTCCTCTATGACGTATCCAAATTACCCATTAACCAAGGTAAGTGGAAACAATCTGACACCAAATGTCACCAGCAACATGCATAAAGGTCATTAGCTTGTTAATGTTGTACTAAGCACTAGTGCAACATAGGATGCTATCGCTTGCATTATATGCCACAAGAAGGGTATGTTTTTTTAAAAAATGTTTTCTCTGAAGTGACAGAGAACAATAAAATATCAGGAGAAGGAGAGTTGCAAGTGAGTGTTCAATAGTAGAAAAGAGAATGATAATTGTACTTCACATTCAGAAGTTAAAATTGAAGACACAATTTTTTACATAAAAAACCTCCGCAACTTCAAGTTAAGAGTTTGTTAGCATTTTCTTCATGGTTATCTTGAATGGTATTTAGTGATATCTAATATTGCATGGCAACACACATATTTTTTATCACATTTGAAACTCAGGTCTAATAGTTATTTCTCATTGACATGACTAGGACATTACAAAGTTTTGCATCTCTCTTCAAATGAAGTAATCCCTTCAGCCTAGTTGATATTGCAAAATCTGCTCCAGGCATTTTCTTTTTAGCACCATAAATGAGACAGTATTCAGCTCTCTTGCATACTTATGCTGCATATGAAAGTGAGGAATGCTTATAACATGCTGAAATAAAGTGATGCTAAAAAGTTTAAATTTAACCTTAGAAAAGTGAAAATCGATACATCTATTTCTAGATTTGCACTCAGACTAAAGATGCTTACAAAATACAGAGGATCTGCAAATGTCTGGGTGAGTTCAAAGAAGGATTAAGGAGTCCTGATGTCCTTAGCTGTATGTCTATGACCAAAATCATAAATGGGATTAGGTTACCAAGAGGCAGGGAAATAAGTTGTTCCTACATTTGTAAAGTTTTTTGTTATTGTCAAATGCATATAAAATAATTGAAAAATATGCCATTTCTTTAAAAAAAAAAATAACAGCTTATAAGTTTTATTTCTTATATAATCATTTAGGGTCAGATCCTCAAATGCAATAGGCATCTAATATTAAACTCGGTTTAAGCAACTAACTCACAGTAAATATAGATCGCAGTGGAAGTTAGGCATTTTGGTATCTTTGGGGATTTGAGTCATGGTAAACAATAACAAAGCAAATTAAATGAGGTTCACAACATCAATCAGAGATAGCTATTTCAGAGGAATTAAAAAAAACCAAACACTGTGGATTGTGATAAATACTGTTATTTTTTCCACCAAAATCAGCATTCTTACTTTAGGGACTCTATTGTGAGCACTTAAGCACAAGCTTAAGCCAAAACATGCGGTTCCTGAGTGATTTATATCTTTGGGAGGAAGCACACAGACAAATTTCAGAACAGGCTCAATATACGTAATAAACTTTCTCTATACTCATCTGTGTTGGAAGTATATAGTTTTGGTCTTGTTTAAAAAGATAAATTACTTTTCCACACCAACCTCCCCTACATTTACCCCTGCAAATCAGTGGTTGATATCTATGTCCTCTCTGCTATTTAGATTTAATTTTATCTTCTATTAAAAATGTACTTTGTCTAAAAGTGTTCTATATAGGTATAGAGGTATTGTAGTTTACTGCAGTATGGCTAAGGTTGTGTCCTCTAAATATCAGTTTCATCAGCACAGAATGAAAAGACTTTGAAGTGGCCAGTGAGATACACAGATGATGCAAAACATTACTTGCATTTTTCAACAACGCTGCTATAATTGTGACACAGCTAAGGCATACCACTCGTATCATTGAATATAACTAAAACATGCCATGCTTTCCGCTGCTGGAGAGCTGAGATATTGCCTATTCCACTGCCTGCTCTCTAATTCTCTTTGATATACTCGGCAAAGCAGTGAATCTGAAAATTATCAAACTATGTATCCTAAATAACTGATAAGCTATATAACATTTTTTATTTACCAATAGCTTGTAATAAGAGTAGCCAATTATGTTAATAAATATACACACATGTACATCCAGAGGGAGAGGAGAGGGCAAAGGGAGGAAGGGAGGGAAGAATCATTTCGTTTTCTACTTCAGTAGAAAATACAGATTTCTCTGGAATGAAACGAAACAATTAACAACCGTTCGCAAAACTGTGTAAGACCAGAAGTAAATAACACACCAAATTAAAAGTGCAGGGGATAATTACACTCGGCAGACTGTAATTACCCCTACCGGAACCTGTCCAGAGCACAGGGTCCAACCCAGCAGCTCAGTTGGCCTGAAATCTGGCAGCAAAGAGGAAGTGCCCAGGGTGACTGTGCTCAACACCAACCTTCAGGCAGGCAGCTACTGACTCCTGAGCTCAGAGACAGCCCCATAAAGCCTGGCCAGTAAAGCCTGTGACCAGAACGGTGCAGCAAAAAGAGACCATCAGCTTCTATAAGGCAATGATAAAACCTCGTCTTTTTATTTTTTTCAGGCACACCCTTTCCGTGCAGCAGCTAACTAAATGATAACTGTCACAATTAAAAATTGCTTCAGTTAATAGACATCGCATCTGTTTGATAATTTCAGTCAAGTTACAAAAAGCTGCCACTGATATAACTTCCTCTTTTTCCAACTGATATCACCAAATTCTGGAAGCTATTATATTTACAACCAAGTTTAACCTAATATTTTTTAAGTGCAGCTGTCAGACATTTATTTTTTGTTATAACATTTACATCTTATTTGCTCTGTGTATGGCTACCTAATGTCTGTAAAGAACTTACCAAGAGAAAAGGAACATAAAAAGTTCAGACATAACCTAAAGTCAGAACTTTTTGTGCTTTTCTACCTGCTTTTGTATTTGCTTGGCCCTGACCTCAGCAGCCTCTCATTAAATAAATGAAAAGGATGAGGCAAGAAGCAAGGCACAGGGCAATGCTCAACAAAGTCAGGATTTTTGGATTGAAACTTGTGATCCACATCTATTCATTTTGCCATTTTTGGCTCATTAATAGATTTTCAAAGATTCACAGACCAGATGAGCCCGGGAGGCACCTCTGGAGATTGCCTGGTCCAAGCCTCTGCTCAGAGCAGGGACCATGACAGCAGGTTGCTTAAGGCCATGTCCAGTTGAGTTTTGAATACCTCCAAAGACAGAGACTCCACAGTATCTCTAGGTAACCTGTACCTGTGGGTGACCACCTGTGCAGTGAAGAAGCTTTCTATGTTTAAGTGGGATTTCCTGTGTTTCAGTTTGTGTCCACCACTGAGAAGAGTCTGGCTCTATTGTCTTTACCTCTCAAACAGGTATTTATGCCCACGGATAAATCCCCCTGAGCCCTCTCTCCTCCAGGCTGAGCAGTCCCAGCTCTCTCAGCCTCTCTTCATATGTCAGATGTTCCAGATGCTTAATCATTGTGGCCCTTCACTGGGCTTGCTCCAGTAAGTCCATGTCTCCCTTGTACTGGCGAGCCCAGCACTAGCTTTATTTTCTAAGGAAAGAAGTAAAGCTGCTCTGTCATAGCCATCTGAGAAGTAGCTACAACTTAATGTTATGGTCTGAAAACTGCAACAACAAACCTAAAATACTGGTGCTGAAATTCCTTCATACTGTAAGTAAAAACACCATAATATTTTACTAAGGATTTTTCTAAATAAATGTATGAACATATTTTGTATGTAACTAAGTTTTTTAACAAAGTTTCTGTTTTTGTTATCCACAGTTACTCATTTTATTGTGAATCTCTCTTAATTTTGTAACTTTCTTCTGGTTTGCTCCTTAATGGGACAGGTACTTTTGGTACTGCCGATTTTGTATATGCCACTACGTATGTAATAAGTTATTCAAACCTCCCTGATTAATTTTATTTTCATAGAAAAAAAACTTTACAAAAGAAAAGGCTTAAAGGGTATTCAGTCTCAAGGTATGTTAAACTGTGACAGCTTTATGAGTTTTCCTCCAGTTTATTGTTGAGGTAAAAGAGTATTTGTAATGAACAATGAATGGGCTTGGCACTGTAAAAATATATTGATTATATGATACCTGAAGGTTTATTAATATGTTTCAAGTTTGGATTTACTAAAAAAAATCATAGAAGTATCTACATAATTTTCTCATGTAAGCCCCGGTGTTTTGTTTGCCTTTTGCCTGGAAGTTTCAATGTTTCCAGAGAAAGAAAGTGATTTGAGGAGGAATAAGAAAGGTAAAGGGATAAAAATGCTTGTTATAAAGTAACCATATTGATGTATTCTAAAGTATGTAAGAACAGTATAATTATAGCCATGTCTCTTTTTTATCATGTTTATTCAAAAAGCATTGCCAGAATTAATTACCATAAGACCTATAAGTGCTGGTAAGAAGTACCATAAGTGCCGATAAGAAATTAGGTCGTTAATTGAGTCAACTATGGGAAGCTTTTCTTTCCATTCCAGGACGGATCTAGCAGAGTATTTTGGAAAATGCAATAGGTATAAGGGTATGTACTGCCCTATGTGAACCCCTTTGACATACATATGGGAATATATTTATGAGAAGATGCAGTGTTGCAGAACTGGAGCAACAGTGTCCCTTTCATGCCCTTCTGAATGTCATCATTGGTGTGACAAAGCATAAGGAAAGACATTTCCACCGAAGGATTTCAGACACTTTCAGTCATCAGCCTCGGGGAGAGATGCTGCAGACTGGAATTCCTCCGTGAAAGGGAGTTAAGTGAGAAAGATGAAGAAAAAATGGTGTGGGGGGAAGGAAAAAAGCACACAAGGGAAAAATAAAGGAAGAGTTTGAAAACTAGTATTAGGAATTTTACTGCTAAACACATCTGTAACATTTATCGGAAATTTCATTGCTGCAGTTAAAATTATTTCATATGGCAAATTCAAGCAGGACTTTATGTAACGTTTCAGGATGGCATGGAAACATTTTAAAAATATGTTAGAGAGCTTGTAGATTTCACCCTACTGTGTTTTGTGACTACCTGGGAGGTGTTGCTAGTATTTATGAAGTCATCATACCAACTACAGACCCCTACTGGAGACTATATGCCCTCTGTGAGAGCAGGAACAGAGCTACGTTGCTCTGTACAAACAAGAACCCATTTTCTGTGGGTGATTCTAGAGTATCACCAAAAACAGGTCACAACTTCCATCTAAAAATGCCAATAAAACTCATGTTCTTAAACACGTATTACAATGGATCCATACAAATAAAATGTTGTTACTACATAACCTATTGAATTCACTGTTACCTTCTCTGAAAATCACGTACAACTCCATTTGGTTTTGCTAATTTGATCATATTTTCAGTTGCCCGGTAATTCAACTTTCTCATAAAGGTTAACAAGGACATAAATTGTAATCCTAATGATAAATCAGCCGTTAGGAAAAATATTTGTACTATCTTCAAGATAGCACTAGTATAATGGAAATACTTTGTAATTCATGCACTTTTACTTAAAATTATTTCATAATTTCATTTGAGTAATTAATGAGAGTAGGGAAGTTGTAGATTAGGACTTTAACAATATGAAATATATTGTACTTTGAAAAAAATAATAGTATCTCTCCAATCCCATTTTCTTGTCTTTCTGTAAAGTTATTGGAGAAAGAGGACCATCTTGACAGCATTCAAACCCTTCACAGGCTCTTCATTCTGAAAATGTACTTGTTGCTCAGTACTTTGCAGTTCAGTCAGAAGATGCTCCTCCTACCCACTTAAACAGTAAAAAGCACTGGGAATGTATAGAATATATTTTCTATTTCCTTTAACATGCAGCTAAATCCTTAAGAAATCTTACTCATCTCACATCAGAAACTATACATGCAGAGATGACAGTTTGGAAATCTGGACGTTGGATTGCAAGCACCTCTAGACTGCTGCATGTTAATCGGCACAGTGAGTTTAAAAAGATGCTGCACAGAAATTTACCAGGGATCTTGTGTGGGAAGCAGAGGAGTCATGTGGAATTCTGCCATTGGTCTGTTATTGTATTGCAAGTTAGGAGTGCCTAAGCTAATTATTTCATCCCGTGGAGCCCAGTTGATAATATCCACTTTGTTTTCAAATATTACAATGGAGAAACCAAATAAGAGACCTCAAAACATTTTTTTTTCCTGACAATGTTTTGTACTTTGTTGGGAAAAATGAACCTGCGTCTACTATTTAACTGATTTCAACACATAAGAGTTCAAAAGAATTCATCAAATGACTAACAGTTGCTCTAAACCTGTAAGACAGTCTTTTTCTTATATGCATGACACTCTTAAACATTCATGCCAGCACCTGAACTCAGTTTTTGCAATTTGATTGATCCCACTAAGAGATATACACTGTTTAGTGTTCCAGGAGATAGATATACAGGAGGCAACAGTTGAAAATATGACATAGGCATTCAGTGGTTAACCACAGAAACTAAACATAACTAGATAAAATTAAAACTTTTGTGCTCATACGATTGTCACCAGATGACTATTAAGGAGTAATGACTAAAATTCAGCTTGTTTGTGAACTGTCTTTATTGTACTGAATTTTATTCTACTAAAAAAAAAATAAAATCAAAGTTTTTGTATATCATGCAGTTATTATAAAAGATGATAAATTGCATTTGAATAAAAAATAGTGCATATTGGTAAACTCTATCTAAACACCTTTAAGAGTGACAAAGGTAAACAGCAGGGTTCACAATAAAGATACTTTGAAATCTTCATAGATACTTGATTTTCTACTCCTAGCAAATCTTCAAAGCCACTTCTCCATCAACTGCTTTATGAATGAAAAATTCCATCCCCTGCAAATAACCACAGCAAAGGAAAATGGTGAAGAGAGAGATGGATTTGAGCACTGTTGTTAACACCACCTTTGATTTTTGAAAGCTACTGCATTTCCAAGAAGTCTGCATGCTTCAGTATAGTTTACAATTTTGTATCTGGAAAACACTGAGAGGAATAGCGTTATAGTCTGAAAGGATGATCAGTGAGAGCTGGTAGGAAAATATACATTCTTTGGTCCCAACTGCATTTTTTATCCTTTATGCCATATGAACTAATCAGCCAAACTAATACGATAAATTTATTAGGAATGTCAAGAATTAAAATATGTCACAGTTGTAATCCTTGAAATTCTTATTATTGTCTCTGCTTTTATTTGGAACAGATTTAAGGTTTCCATTACAGAAATTCTCCAATATTAGTTGCACCAAGTAGCATCTTTTGTAGGCATCAGTATTTAATTTTCAGACATAAGCCTGAGCTCCATTCATTGAGTGTTTAATGAGGTTAAGATACATATTACCAGATGGGAGTATTTCTTATTAGTGTTCTCCTCATAATAACTGTGTCATACAACAGCAACACTGTAAATTGTTGATCAGTTTCAAATCCTGGGCTAATATATTCTCTTTGAGTAGTCATCTTACGGGACAAGATCTCAAAAAACCTTTAATTCCTATATCCCATGGCATCCCTACATGGGAAGTACACGGCCTACATCTCTCCAGGGTGCTACTACATTTATTTTATGCTGGTCTAGGTATATGAATGAGAGTAAGAGTAGAGCAGGAAAAGGAGGAAACTGCTAAAATAGAAAAGCTTGTTCCAGTTTTACCATATGCTGGACCTCTTTTGTCTTGCTTAGTGACAGTTGTACATTGGTCACTTTTAATGAATAAAAAAAAAGGTGCTTCATTTTTCTTCATTTGATGCTAACTCCTGTGAAATCCTTTCACAAAAGCAGCATCGAAAACTCAGATTATTTTGTGGATTTGGACATTCAGATATCTGAATAATTCGCTGTGAGCAACTTGATATTTAGTTTCTGGGTTGGGAGCAACAAGGAAGAGGGTTAGATGAAATATTGATGATTTCTGGAAGGTGATGTATCTTCAATCCATCATGTCTGATAGGGAAGACTGTCACTTAGTACTTATGTTGCAGAACTTGCAAGAAACCTCAAACACAATAAAAAAGTAGAGAGATATACTGTCTGACAAGCAGGAGAATGAAACTACAATTGTGTCCTTTTTTCAAAGAGAAACAGAGGTATAAGAAAGGTAAATGTCAGAATGAAAAACAGTAGCAGAAAGCCGAGAGCACCTGGGTACTTCAGCCATGAGTATGCTCTTCATCTTATAAACAAGAATTGAGTTGCCATCAGTTCTAAATGACTGATGATTTCTGCTTACCCCGAATGGATATAATTGCACTAACTGCAGCCATGTAAAGTGTATACAGTCTCCCCTATCTGAGGTAAGAGAGAAATGGATGCCTCTAAGTGGGAATCAATCACAAGATATTCCCCATGATCCTTTGTTGCTCTCCACTGTCTATGGCAAGAAGCTAGATGACTGCCTCAGACTAAGTACCTAGTGTTTTTCTAGCCTAGTGGCTAGAAAAAGGTGAGACAAAACTACACGTTGACTACCACCATACACATTATGTGTGTTTGTCTGTACTTTTGTGGAGTTTATTTCTCCTGAAAGTCTTCAAGATAACTTCAGCCTTTGGGAGCATATCTAGGTGACTGACATATTACTGGTATTTTAAATTGATCACTATCTTATCTGTATGCTTTAACTTCTTGGCTCTAAAAATAATGAAAATTTTAAGTAAACCTGGGCATAAATGCTGACAGATTAAAAAAATCCAAGCCTGACAAACAAATACTGCCTTCACTTCCTTCTTGAGCACATTCAAAAACCCAGGGTACAGACTTCTTGAGAGATAGTTTATAACTCACAGAATTATAAAGTATTTTAATTGGTTTCAGCATGCTGTGCACTAACATTTAGTTGAAGACATTTGAAATCACACACTTTTAGATCTGAGAACCAGAATATTCTATAACGTCAGATGCATCTCTTTGAAGCCTCTGTTACAACTACAAAATCAACTTTGTTCTTGATTTTCAGCAATGTAAATTAGAATACAATCATTCGCTGTCGATAACTATTGACAAATTTCCTCAGAATGGCTTGTACTGATCATAAATATCAGTTTTACAACTAGCATGCCTTCAACAAGTGTCTTAAACTTTAAGAACTAAAACTGACCTGTCAAGATATTCAGCTAGACAGAATAGGCACTTAGGACCATATATACATACTATATTATTATCTTATTCTATCCTAAAGATGATATTGGAATCTCTCATGATGAGAAGAAAAAAGTTTTAGGTTTTTCCACATGAATTATTTTCACCATCAAAAAATCCTCAGCTACACAAAACGTGAAAAAATATATTAAGAAACAGTTCAGAAATAACTTAAAGTATTAATTTGATCACTGAAAGATTAAGGTAATATAGAAAATTAAAAAGAAAAAGAAGGCACAGGTAATGGAAGAAATGGCAAATCTCAAGTAACATGTTTGATCTTGTATAATACCTTCCTCAAATATTCATTTTCAAATTTTTATACCTGAATATTGTTTTACAAACATATATTCTTATATTCTAACATTCTCTTCAACATAAGAAGCAATGTTCATATGAGGAATGAGTAAATAATCTGAGATTTTTCACTCAGAGAAGAGATGGCTGAAGGCAGATATTAGAGAGGGCTACAATAAAATCATGAATGGCCAGAACAGCTGGGAAAGAACATTCACTAGGTTTTCTTATAGAAGAACTGAAGAGCATCAACCAAAACTAACAGAACAAAGTTTCAAAACAAACAAAAATATCATTTTTCACAAGATGCTTCATTAAAATAGTGGGATTCCTTCCTGCAAGATATTGTGGAGGCTTAAAGGGTACATAGGACTGGACAACTAAGTGAAACAGATTGGAAAGACTATTAGGTACAGTGAGCAGTGAAAGAATTCCCTGAACTTCAAGTAAGAGGAAACTGGAAGATATTCTCAGGGAATATCCTGGTCATACTTACTCTGTTCTTTCATTTCTCCTTATACAACTACTATACTCCACATGTGAAGATATGGGTTGATTCAGAGCAGAATTAATATCTTTAAGAAAAGCTTCTGAAGAGTTCTGTAATTAAATCCCAGAATCCTCTAACAGAAAAACCTTTTCCCAAGACTAAAAATGAGAAGAAAGCCTACTTCCATGAGCTACAGTACATGATAAAAGGAGTTTTAAATATTAAATGATATATGCAACCAAGCATAAACAAATTCTTTAGGAATATGTGCCCTATTTAAATTTCTCAGCATTTGCCTTCAATGCAGAATTCAGTAGCTACTTCATTTGTCTTAGACAAAGCTTAAACACACACTGTAACTGTTTTCTTATTACTTCAATGAAAAATTCATGCCTTAGACTACAAATCTATGTTTTGTTCACTAAGTTTGTTATCTATTGGGAACTTAGAATGTTGCAACTCTGCATATTGAATATATTTTGGTATTCAGGGAGAAGGTTAAGTGAGAACACGAAGGAAAGACGATTATTCATCTCATTTTACATACATTTAATCCAATACCACTCATACATACTATTTATCTATAGCTCTATGGGCAGTATCTCTGGTCAATACTGCCAGTTTTAATATGAAATCACATATTATTTAGTTACCACTGAAATACAAGATATCCTTTTTTTTTTTTTTTGTAATCAAAATGTTCAGAGTTATTCAAAGATTCTTAACCATGCTAAAAATACACCGATCAGGACTTCTGTCTAATTAGAAAGTGAAAGAGGTGCACATGAAAATTTAAAAAATCAGTTACATCCCTTGAAACACTATTATGTTAGAGCGATAAATAAACCAGGAAGACTTTATAAAAATAAAACCAAAACTTGAATAAATAAGTTTCTGGCATTGCTATGAATTAGTATCTTAGCATTAAATATATATTTGCTTTTGTATTAGAATATATTGTCTCTCTAAGTCATGTCATACCTGCTGGTCCAGAAGCTACTAATTTAATACAGATGGTCAGTATTAAAATATATCAATTTTTTCCCTATAAATTATTTATTTAAAAGTAAAAGGCAGGCTAGCTTCCTTGTATTTCTCTTTTTCACTACTTTATACACTACTACCAATTCACAAGCAGAACACATCCATATTGTTATTACAATAAGTCTAAATTTACACTTTGGTTCTGATTTAACTGAAAGAATAAAGTGGATGGCAACAGGGAAAATAAGGAAAGTAAAAAAGATGAATATACAATGCATATAGTAAATACAAATATTATGCACCATTAAAAGTTATACTGCACATCTATTCAAACAAGTGGTTGCAGTTTTACAAAAGCTCACATAAAGATCGTTAATGCTTTTTCTTCCTTAACAAAGTTATCTAAGAGCCCTTTCATACTTTATGATCTGTACTAAAATTACTAATATATCTCTATGTGTTACACATCTTCTGGTTGAACTAAAAAACTAAAAATCAGTAACAGCTCAAATTCATGCCAGCTATTGGCAGCAGACTTTGTGATAACAGGGGCTTCTACTCAGTTGGATCATAGATTTATCTCCCCAGTGAGGATCAAACTATGCTGGAAGTAACTGATAGATGCAAATATCAGTCAATTCCAGGGCCAACTAACAAATAAAACAGTATCACATCAATACAAACCTTTAAAGGTTCTTTTGCACAAAAATATTTTTTTTCTAATGGAAGTTTAACAGAGTACAGAGTTTCTGATGAACTTAAACACCTCATGAAGGATGCTGGTAATTGTAGCACGGATATCAGTATAAACAGGCAATTATGAGGTGGTTTTTTTCCCTTCTTATAGCTAAACCTTATAAAAAATCACAATTAGGGCCCAGCTAGAGATCTTACAGTTTGAAACATAATTATGATACATACAAGGTAGTAAGTTCAGTGCTTATAAGGAAGCAGCCACCAATCAGTTATGCCAGTGAGATTTGGCTTGTCAAACCATGGCCCTACTGTCTAAAATTGACTCCATAAATTCCTCCATAAAATATGCTGTTGATACTAACATATACTCATCTGAGGAGCAGTAACTTTTCAGAGAGGAAATGCCCTACTGGCTTCCATCTCTCACTATGAGGAAAGAACTATCATTTCTCAGACACTGCGAAACAGTAACAGGGAGAAAGCTGTTGTCAAAGGGACCTTTAATGCCACCCTATTTTTGGCAGCATAAATTTCTCTTCTTTGAGAATACAGGTAAGATAATACACAAACTCATGCTCCTTTTTTCCCCCCTCTCTGTAGACCACTATCATTACTACTTTAACATCTATACCTCAAACAAAGCAATGAGAAAGAAACTGCTTGGAAAACTTACTGTATAGTCTCCTAACAAAAATAATAGTCCAAATTCAAAATGATTTATATATTAAAAAAAACACAAAACCCAAAACAAAAGAACAACAAATGAAAAAAGAATCACAAACCAACAAACTTCCTTGGAATTTCAGTTGTGATGGTTATTTTTAGAAATAACAATTTTAGCAGCAGTTTAGTATCTCTAGTTAGCTGCAGCCTATCATATTAGAAAAGTATTTTGCCAATCTGAGACTTGTTTTAAATACCAAATACAGAGGAAATAGCCCTTCTACTTTCAAGAAGTTCAAGGAGTTCTGCTTCATATTTTCAGTTAATTACATTTTACTACAATTTTTGTGTAGAGACCAGAAAGAAAAATGTACTTTCTTTAAGGAATAGAAGAAAATGGTGAAGAAAATGTATTTAGCCTAACATCATGCCATTTTTCCCATTTCACTCTATTTTTGGATTTTTTTTTGGTTGGTTAGTTGGTTGGTTTTTGTGAGGAACTGGAAAATATTGCAGACAGAAAAAAGATGCACTGTTTTGAAAAGATAGGACTGACATTCTACTTTGCTGCATCACCGCTTTCCAAGGTTTATTTTTTTAAATAACTTCCTTCTATGTTTATAAAGCTTATTTATTTAGTTATTTATTGTAAAGCAAATTTTAAAAGATCAATCCCTTTTTCAATGTAATGGATAATGCTACTCCCCTTTGATTATGTTCTGCTCTTTTATGTGAAGACAGTTCTAAACCAATTCCATGAAAATTTATTTAAACAAAATCATAAGAGAATACAGTGAACCAATTTTATTTTTTTTAAATTTTTATTTTGCTGGTAGGTTATTCTAAACAAACCAGCAGTGCCGTAGTGAAGGGAAGGACTAGAACCAACTGGGTATTTAGAGTTATTATATTAAATGTGAGAATGATTGACAATTAAAAAATGTTTGCTAAGAGCCCAAATTAACATGACTAGCACCAGAGATGACCAGGAAAGATGTAGTCTTTTCAGTTTGGGTCAAAACTAGGGGAAAAAATTGGGTTCATAGGAAGTACAGATTCAAACAACTGTATTATTTATTCTTGCTGTCTTGTATACGAGTGCGTGTCTTTGAATGCATACGTGGATCTATGAATCTTGTGCCTGTTTTTCACTTTATAAGGTATCTAGTTCGTTGATAAGCAAGAGTCAGAGAGGAAAGTATTACCTGAAGAAAAGTCAGAGTTTACAGACATCTTGTTCCTGATCCAAGGGTCATCTTTTGCTTGCCCCAAAGCAGCACTAGCGGCAGGGAGAGAGGTATTTTTTTTAATGCTAAGCCTTGACCTCCTGGGGAAGCACAATGACAGTTGCATTTGGCCAGCCTTTTCATTGCTGTGTGAGAGGAAGGGAGTGTAGTCCTAGAAATGGTCTGAGGGTCAGCGAGGGGCTAAGGGTTTTCCATGAAGGATGATGAGCCAGAAAGGAACTGTAGCATCCAGGCAATGCCTGCTGAGTAAATAAATTTGTAACTAACTGTCCTGTAGCTCTTCATATTTCTTATCTCTCCTTTTCTATGCCCGCAGTTCTGAAACTAAGAGTAGTATTAATTAAAGATCCTTTATTTTTTTAACTAGTTGGTTCAACTTTTAAAAATAAAAGGTCTTTCTATAAATCATTCAGGGTGAATGCTACATTACTTTGATGCCCACATCCTGTTTGGAACATAATAAAGTTATGAACCTAGCTGGACTTACAGAATCTGAAGTAAGTATCTGGAGAATTTTCTTTCCCTCAGAATCCGATCAGAAGAATTTGTGACTGGAAAGACAAGCACACAAAGAAGCGTTGCATGTCTCTATTTGTAATAAAGCAATTGAAAGATGCTTCAGAGAAAATTTTCTGCATTTTACTGAGTACAAAGCTAGTGGTCAGTCCTAGCACTGTCGCATCCAACCTGAGTCCATGAAAGCCTGCAGCTGGCTAGAAAAATCTAGATTAGCTAGAAATGAGTGTCTCTTTCCTGCCAACACCACTCCTTGAGGTTTACCTGTTGCATCAACTGCAAAAGGTTTGACAGCTGCAGGCAACTGTGTATTGTACAGTTTGACATGTTGCTTGTCTAGAAGCACTGGCATCTTTAGACAGAGAAACAATTACCAAGTAGGTGCTGCCGGGAAGCAATTTGCAGAGCTCGCCTCAGAGGAGCGGGGCTGTGGGCAGCCTGAGATCCAGCAGGGAGAGAGACTGCAGCGGCACGGGAATATTTCAGCTGACCTTTCTGGAAAATTTCGATGCCTGTCTCAGCTCTCACAGCAAAGTTCAGTGTTTCATCTTGCAGTAGTGTTGATGAGATAGGAGCAGTAGAAGTGTAATGCAGCCGTGAACTTTAAGGCAAAGACTTTAAATTTGGGCAGAACACTGACAGCAGAGTACAAATGTTCTACCTTCCCTTCACATTTTGGGATAGGCAGGACTGGCTATCAATAACAGTTATTCTGTTAGTTGGTGGGGTTTTCTTGGCTTCTTTGTTTGTTTTGAAGTAATGTTGCCTTTCTGAATACTAATACTGAGTTTCACCCTATAAATTGCTATTTGAAAACAATTATCTAAAAACTGTGTAAAAGGACTAACAATTAAACCCGTTTAATACCATGAAAAATATATATATACCCACACTGATCTCATAACTGTCTCCAACTTAATTTTAAACCTGCAAAATTATTTTGTGAAACAACACCTCACAGAGCCTCCAGAGTATACCAAGTGAACTTCAGAATTCTGATTACAGCAATGATGAGTTTCAAATGCAAATAGCAAAGACCGATCAGCTCTTCAGGTCATTGTCAAGAGTCAGTGCACAAACTAATTCCTACGGTCAGCTGCTGAACTATGTGGCTGCAAAGTACAGCTGGGCTGAAGGATCGCCTAGTGACATAAGGGAATACCACAACTATTTTCTTCCTTTCTCTGTGAAAAAAGATAATTTGAACCTAGGCAACACTTTAATAAACATCTCGATTTGACATTTGAGAGTTATTTTTTCAATTTCTGTAACAGCCACAGGCAAACTATTGAAAAAGTTTAGAAACAGGACACAGCCCATTTAATTGTAAATGAAGTTATTCGTCCTATGTAGTGAATGATCACGATATTGCCAACCAAATTATTTTATTTATCTACAAACCAGAGCATAAGAGAAGGTTTCTCCATTCCTCCATGGCTAATGTACATTTGGGAGTCTGCCTCGTAGAGAGGCTGGTAGCATAGCCCCCAAATCTATTCAAGTTTCATCTTCTCTGCTGAGATTACCAATGAGGGTGCCAATTATTGCTGACTGTAATGGTGTTTTCTGTGATGTAGACATTAGTCATACAAGAATCACAATGAGACAAGCCTGTTTATTTATAAACAGAAATGTAGCATCCTTTGCTCTCTCTCCTTATGAATCTGCTACAGATGACTGAGACATTAAGAGAGATTTTGAGTTTTGAGTCTGGATTCATCAGCAGTGAACTTAAAGAAAATTTTTTGAAAGATCTCCAAACCTGGAACTGTCTAGACACATCCAGAAAGCTCCTGCCTATTACTGCTCTTGTAATGCAGTATTATACCAGCTGCTTAGAACATGTTATTTATTTGTTTCGTTGGTAAAAAACCACTGTTTTTCAACAATAATTGCCAGACAGGGGTGACACTTCACCGACTTTAGCAGTGTCACAAAAGTCATCATTTGATGGAACCACTGTACAAGTAACAGAATTCTGTCACTCAGAACAAAGACTTTGTGAACAGTGTGATCTTTCAAGCAGCACATCCTAATAATTAATCACCAGTAGTATTACTAAAATTTTTTGAGCCTCATTTGCTGCAGTATCTGCCTTCTTTAACATATGACCTCCTCCCAAATTTCCTCACTTCCACACAGTTTAAGATCTTGATTATAATTTTTTCCATTTACTTCTGCATTCATGTTTTATTGACCATTAAGACTTGACTCATGATTCTGAAAAAAATGACATTAAATAATTTTACCTAATTTTTCCTGCTGTGTTAGGCAGAAATAAATCTCCTAGAAAGAAAACAAGGTATTAGCAAGGGATGTTTAAAAGCCTGATTTATAATGTAAGCATTCACTTTCTTACAGATGAAACGTGAAAAAAAGATTAGAAGAATTCTAAGTGCTTGTTAGTCGTCGAGCTGCTTCGGACTCACATTTACAATTTTTGCATCTTGCAATCTAACCCCTATAACAATGCCTGAGTGGAGTACCAGACATGTGGACTGAAATTCCAAAGGCCAGGCAAGGTTATTTTAAAACAATGTGATATGTGGACGCAAAAATACCACCTTACTTTTATCAGACAAAGTAAAAAATATTTCTCATTTTGCCTAGCTAAAGTGTTGGGCTCTTTTTTCAGTGTAGCAGGGGGAGGATGGAGGATGGCTTACAGGCTGTGACAGGTTATTTGTATAATAAAGCCACATTAAACATTAATTTCATCTTTTAAAAACCTGCTCTGATATTCTTTATGTATTTACATTTCTATTTTATTCAACATTTGTGTGTAAGATGCACTGGTATTTCTCAAATGTCTGTATAGGTAGCCAACAAAACCTTAGGGAGGGAGAAAAATAGGTTCATATATTTGACAGTGGTGTATGTTTTGCCATAATGCCATTTCTAGATTAAAAGCAACTAAGCAAGTAAACCAAAATCATGCAGTACGTTACATAGTAACAGTTTCAAAGGCCATTTGGAGCTTCTTACTTCTTATGTTACTTTGATTGAGGACAACAATTATAAAGCTTTTCAAACAGGAAAATGCTGCATAATGCAGTTGAAATATTTCATGATGACAGGTAAAGGCAAAGCTGACAGGTAAAGGCAAAACTCCAATGGATTTCACATAAATTCTAAAATGATTGTGAAAACTACCCTTTGGGAGGGAAAAATCATTATTTATTAAATAAGTAAATGATCCTAGCCCTGCTTTTAGCTGATGCTTTCACTGGATCAATCTATACAAACCTTGGGCAGTAAAATTACATGGAAGCATCATTTCAGTGAGATTCAGGTAGAGTACATTCTTCACCAGCTGAATGCAGAAATACATAACAAAGAAACTTGACTAAATATCCATCCCCTTTGAACTGCTCCCAGAATATAAATAGCCATAATTCAACTGATAAAATCTTGTAAAATACTTGTCATAGAGCCTGTTGGTACTAAAACAAGAAATTAAAAGCCTAACATAACCTTTTTTTTTTTTTTTTAAACAGAAATTGGAATCAAAACTCAGTGTGATATCTCTGATAATCACAACAGTATCTCAATATACAACCTTCAAAACCAAAATCCATTTAATAGTTTAAAGAATGCCAAATAGTCTTCACTGTAGCTGTAGCAGTAATTTACTCTTCCCAAGTATTCATATCTTTAATTACTTTTCACAGCAGTTTGCCCTCTTGTTTTTCTCTCTGCTCTTTCTTTTATAAATCAGTTGTACAGAGTTAAAAGAAATCTAAGCATATGCATTCCACTTGTATTGTTTTCTTTAATGGAATGTGGACGACTATTGTACTTCTGGAGAGTTCCATTGTACCATGGACTGTTGAAAACTACAATGGGTTTTAGAAGCTGTGATTACAGCAGCCATTCACGATGGCAGATACAACTGTATTCACTTAAATGTATTCCCAACTTCTGGCTAGTTCACCACGGTCTTCGGTGTCAATACTGTCTTGTGAAAAATGGTAAAGATTTCCACAGTAGGGAAAATCATAAACACATTTACAGTAGGCCTCCTTCGGAAAAAAAGTCTTCTCTATGTGTATTTTTCTCATCCCTACCAGTGGAAGCTTCTTACTCCTTCCATCTTTGCATATTCATTTTCTCCCATAACCACTAAACCTTTCATGATGTATTGTTAAACTCTCCCGAGCTCCTTTTCCATGGTAGAACGAAAGATATGTTTGTCTCAAACAAATACTCTGTTTATCCATTCTTGTATTACTGTCTTGCTTTGAATTCACAGCAACACTTTCCCCTGCCAACAGCAAAACTGTCGTCTTATTCAGGAAAAGGAGTTTGTGCATCACTGTAGGCATGAAAATATGGTTCTTATCTCATAGAAGAGCTTTCTAATAATATATTTTAAGCAAGATTTTTAAAGGATCTTTCTCCTGTTAAAAGTGTCTTTTCCTTCCAGGACAGAAAGTCCCATATATTTCTTCAAAGACATTTTACTCAAAATTTGGTAAAGGTTAAATACAGCTAAATACTGTTAAAAATATAAACAAACACACACAAGCAACTTATTGTCCTGTCCTGTCCTGTCCTGTCCTGTCCTGTCCTGTCCTGTCCTCTCCTCTCCTCTCCTCTCCTCTCCTCTCCTCTCCTCTCCTCTTCTCCCAGGTAAAAAAAGTTTACAAAGATTTTGGAGAAAGAAAAGAGGACTTGTTTGAACCGGGAATGTTTTCTGTTGACTGGTAATCAATAAACTCCATCCAGATTGAGTCAATGGGTATGTGCATGTGTTTAATTCTGAACACTTAAATATTTTTAATTAAAATTACAACTGGTAAAACTAATTCTGAAAGTCATGTGATTTTGAAAGTCATGTGACTATGCTTTATATTTGAATAAGTAAAAAATCATCAAATGTCTCTTAGTTGTAGAAGAATGCACTTTTCAACCTCTTTCAAACCTTTTAACACAACAGCCCCCCCCTGCAGTGCGAATGACTTTATTTTTTATTTCAAAATCCTACAAGATTTTGAAATAGACTACAAGACTACAGAATACAATAAAGCAAGAAAATGCATATAGTGTCAGTGCTCACCCACCTTAGTATTTTTATTCTATGACAGACCTATTCCAGCACTGGCCTAGCTTCTCTTTTAATGCCTGAAATTTCAGAAAACAACTTTTTTCTATCCTAACATGCTGATAATGCTAAAAGGCCTCTAACAAAATAAATACCCTTTTGCTATGCATGGTGAAGAAACAATCCAAAAATTTAACAGTATTTCAGTTAATTTAACTTGATGCTATCAACTGACATAAACAAGAACTAAGACCTCCTCCAATGCACTTCTTGAGTCAGAATTGCAGTTTGCACTCTACTCATTTCATTTGCTCTTCCATAATGTACATGAATAGGAACTATAAGGACTTTCTACACAGGTAGCTATTCATTCTGTAACAATTTACTTATTAAAAAAGTCTCCTTTCTGCTCACAAAATCCTTTTAAAAATCCCAAGAGTAGATTCATCATTTTCCTATTGACTCAGTATAGTATTTTTAATCAAGTTAATGCAAGTTTTCTGTCCTTTGATACTACGAAGCACTCAGTTTAATAAGGAAACTAGGTCAGCTGGCATGTTTTTTTAGAAGAGTTACTTTGCCATACATTCAAAAACGGAAATAAAATTTTCAAGTCATGAAAGTCGTCTAATTTGGCCTGGAAGACCTCAGAGCATCATTTATATTGTCTGGGTTTATATTATCATTGCTGAATTAAGTAACATTTTTCAGAATTGTTGTTTTAAAAAGATATGTCATAAAGAAAACAAGTAACACTGATGACTAAAAGAAATTATCAAGTTTCTTATGGAATTATTAAGTAATAACAGGACCCTGAACTTGTATTTAAAGATAATATTTTCTTCCAACTTAGATAAACTACAGCATAAAGTGAGACATTTTCAGTGCTTTATGTTTTCAGTCCACCTCATAGCAGGCATATATACCTGTTTAGCTTCCTGAGTGGAGTTTATAAATTGCTGTACCCTCAGCTTTATGTGCATATCAAATCTATTATGACAGATCATGAGGATGTTCATGAACCACATAGACAAGAAGACACGTAGAGCAGAACAGTACAGAAATTACCTTTTGAAAATATGAGATGTAATCTGTCAACTAGCATTTATAATACATTAAAATAAGGCATTACAGAGGACATGCAAAAATATTTTGAAATGTCCTTGACTTTTCAGAAGCCAGAACAGCTCTTTCAAATATTTTTCTTCTTCAATCTTTTGAGCCTGCCTTTGTCAGAACAATAGCTGTATAAGATTACTTCTTATTAAGTGTACAGCTTATTTGTGCACAAGAGTAGAGAAAAATAAATGCTTTTCCTGTTATGATCACATAATTTCCAGTAAATGTCACATTATCCATATTTTTCAAGTGTCTTTTCTTCCTTAATCTCTGTTCCTGTCCTCTCATTCATCCTAAGAAACTGTCATTCCTCAAACGTGACCAAAAAGTCTAGATAGCGCTAGCTGTACAAAAATGACAAACGGTTCACCTAGCCTTATTTTCCTTTTTTCCTGAAGGTGTCGGAGTAGCTCCTCAGAAAACTGAATTTGCTCATAAAAATCTAGATTTTTTTTTTTAAAGCACATGCAACCCACACAAAGGAATGAACCTATTTCTATTTAAATTAGCTTATCACAATGCATTTTTTGCCCTTTGCCAAGTTATTCATGAGTGACTTCTTGAATTCTGAATGCTAGCTCAAAAATTCAAAAAAACTAATGGAATTGTTTTGAAGGAACAAAACACCTGAAAAATCAAAATACGATTTCAGCAATGCTCTACCACTGCATGGAGGGGTGACTGCTCAGCCAGAGACTGTGGCTCCTCTGTTTCTCAGATAGGGGTGCGTGGGTGTTCACTTCAGCCCGGCAGAAGCAGTGGTCCCTGAGGTCTCCATCTGGAGTGGATTATTTTTGCGCTGCCTTCCTACTAACCCTTGGCTTGTCCACTGTCGCTGTTTGAGTTTCACACAGGGGCAGATTCCCAGAGGAGTGGTTTGCAGGAGGGCAGAAACAACCATAGCAGTGTTTGTAGTGAGGCAAGGTGGCCCCTGCGGAGGTCCCCACTGGTGCTGCTACTGAAACACGTCTCGGAAGCAACACCAAGACCCAAAGTGCTTTCAAAGGGCAGGCTTGGCAATGTGAGAGATGCCCATTTTGGTCACTGAAATCACAAACTGTGTCAGATTCAGAGGGGCTGTCATATTAGGACAAGTCCAGCACGGGATGCTATAAGGCAGCTGATGCTTGGGCTCTAGCGCCAGGCACAAAGCCGTGGAGGAAGTAGGAGGAAGTTCATGGCAAGTGATGCTTTCCTCCCATGCTGAGTGTGGAAGAGACAAGGTTTCCTGGCAGAGATATATGACAGCAGAATGAAAATCACACCTCTCTCCAGGTTCTTCACACACCTAGGCATTAATGCCAATTGACAACGACATTAAAAATGCCCTGTTAGAAGACACACGTAAGTAGTGAACGGAAGTAGTAGTTTAAAATAAATTTACCATGTCTGCTCTGAAACATCGTAACCCACCTACTTACTAATAAAACACTTATTCTGTTCACTGCTGCTCTGAAATCAAAACCTTTGCTTTCAGAGAGGGCTCAATTTTCTTTATGTTTGGTTTGAGTTGTATTCAGAATAGTGAAACATAAAAGGAAAGCTTTCAGTTGTTTTGTAACCACAATCATCACTTTCAAAGAAAGCACAGAATGGAGAAGGGTTGCATGCGAAGCACAGTTTATTCTAGCTGCCAAAAGGAATCAAAACAATAATATTCTAATAAAACCCCCTATACTTATTTTGCACAATGCAGCTAGCTTAAAGAAATACATGCTGTGATTCCATCCTAAGAAAACTTAAATACCATGAAAAACAATAATAGTAATGTTGTTGTAGACAGGATGGCTTAGAAAAAACAAGGTAGAAGCAATATATTTTATTAGACCAGCTGGTGTATTAAGCCCATGAGATCTGAAGACAGCCCTGTGCACCCGAAAGCTTACTTATATTTTTCAGCTGTACATCTATGTCGAAAAAAAAAATAACATTTCTACTACAGATTTGTTCTTGTCTGCTTCAAAAAGCTGTCATTAATTTTTAGGCTTGTTTTATAACAACAAAAATATTATGTAGAGCCCGCTTACCATTTCCAAAGATTATAAACATACCAACTGTGAAACCTTAAAGTAGGATTTATGTAATTTAGATACCTATATTATAAATCCACCTTTGAGTTTCTCACCTAAAGTTCCTTTGAGAGTCAAGAGATGGAAGTGGGACTTTGTGTAACACAACTCACCTGGTATTTTGTGCATTGGCATTAGGAGGAGACAAGTCATTCCACGGAATTGCTACGAAGAGCAACTAGCTCTTGGTAGATGCAGATGGGTGGAAGTATTAAAGTTAGGTGAGAGGAATCTTACCTCTGGAGAAAAAACACACAACAGATCAGACACTCACCATAAATAAACCTCCCACAGCTTGAGTAGAATTATGCTGTGGGACCGTTAACTCCATAAAGGTCTTATTAAGGACTGTGTCTGGAGAAATATGATTGTCTTGTTTAACATAGGAAGGATGCAGTGAGGAGAGACAGAATGATTTAAAAAAGGGAGAAAACTCACAGGCATCTTTCTATTCTGGTTCCTCCCTCTCCAATTTACTTAAAGAATATGGAGGAAATCCACTGATTTATATCACTCCTCAATCTTGTTTCTATAAAGTTATATCTCATATTTTTAAATTAATGCAGTTCTGGATGTGAATATAATACTCCAAAGTGAAAGGAAAAACTGTATTAAAGAAATTAAAAATGTCATTGCTAGTTCCAATTTCTTTCTCATATCCAAACAATTACCGTGTGTTATCAACTTCCCACAGAAAAAAAAAAAAAGCTGGTGAAATTGTTTTCCTATATTAAGCTCTCACACAGATAAGTAAAACATCAGAAGTTAAATTATGATATAATTTTGATTTACTCATTCCTGTTCCTTTTCACATATCTTTCAGTTTTAAACTTTGTCAGATAAAGTACCCTAGAATGGAAAATTTGTTCTCTTGGCTGATTTATTTTATCCCTGTACTTTTTCCAGTAAGCCAGTAGGTATTTTATCCATACTGATTCCCGTAAGAATAGGATTAAACTATTCACCAAGTGAGTAAATTAAGAAGAACTATAGTTTCAGCCAGATCCAAAATTAAAACCTGTATTTCAGAGTCATGTAGAAATAGATGGGCAGGTTTCCCCCTTTTACTGTGGTAAAAAATATTTCATCTACTGTTCTTTCTGGTTTGGATGGTCACTATGCAGCTATTGTGCCTTTTTTCTTGTTAATAAAACATAATGAAGGTATTCTTAAATTTTGTTTTTAAAAGTAATTGATTAATTAACTAAAAGAAATTGCATAAGAGAATAACCAGTAAAACATCAAGGTGATTTGCAGAGTTGGATTTTTTTAAAATCTGATTTCACTTTTCTAAATGAGCTGGAGTTCTGATCTTTCTTAATAAAAAAGTCAAAAGATTAAATATTGGCTCTGTTAAGTCAGTGGGCAAATTACCACTGACCTCAAAGAAACCAAGATTTCACTCTTGATTCACACTTGTAAGTAAGACTTGCATTTGAGATGCACTGTTTTGCATCATTTATATACTGTGATGTTTTAGATGGTTAATCAATACTGTGAGGCAACAACATGAAAAAAAGCCTGAGCACTTATTTCTCTTGGGTGTGGTGAAGAGGAGAGGGCAATATTTCCAAGGTTATCTCAAGACATGAATACTGTAAGATAAGTGTACTTTTGATACAGTGGGATACATCTCAGATACTTTCTACATGATTTTGAGGCTACTATTCTCTTAATGCTGTACCCAAGCAGGTAATGCTGCAGTAAAAGTGAGATGTCTTTCTTCTTCTTTAAACAAAGATGTTCTGCCTGTAATAACAATTGCAATGGTTTCAGATACACGTATTATCTGGAATTTCTTGATGAACATATGTACTACCAATATTGTTTCACTTAGTAGCTCTGAGTTAAGAATTTGACTTACCTAATTAAAAGATACTGAAAGCAATGGAAAATTGCCCTCGAATTTAAAGCTAAATATTCAGCTAGTGTAATTGTGTACATATTGTTTTTAAGGATATGTACACTTTTTTTTAAGGCTGGAGGCAACACAAGGTCTATATGCTATTGTACTTACACATTTTATACTCTAGTTTATTAAAATACCACCCTGGAAGATCCACTGTACACATAAATTATTTAAAGCTTTCAAAGAAAAGCTAGGGAAATGATAAATGCTTGGTTAGGACAATATTGTTGGATTTAACATACACTAGGGGAACGTAAAAGTAAAATGAAGTCTTCTGATTCCATAGCAATAATAAGAAACATTAACATTGAATGTCATTTAACTACATTTTAAAAGGTTGCTTAACAAGCACCTTGGGTGCCTTAAGAACAGATTTATTTAATTTTTGTAAGATCTTATTGAACTAAGGGTTTATAAGTCTTTTATGTCTTTAGTAGTCACTAAAACAGTTTTGTGATGAACATTTTTGCCTACAGTTTCTTTCTCCTTGCAGAATGGAGCTCATCTTAACTCCACCACACTGAACTGAAACAATGGGAAGCAGCACCATGGTAACAACATCCACTCAAAATGTTTATATTTCAATATTCTGATATGACTCATGAAGAAAGGGAAACTGACTCACACAAACAACCTCCCATCTCACCAGGAAATGGCATTTCCCTAAATTTTTCTCAACTGATGTAAAAATCACATTTGTTTTGAGGTGTTTGGGTTTTTAAGGAAGTTTTTAACCTTACACACATAGCCACAATTGAAAAAAAAGTATAACATAAATTTAAAAAGTCATCAGGTTTATAATAACAATGCTGCAAATAGAAATAAGCAAAAATGTCATAATTTAAACAACAGTATACACAGCAACACACTGAACTTGTTACATAATATCTAATTTAAGTGGAATTTTTCATTTTCGTCAGAGAATAAGATTTCTTCTCCTGATTACCAGATGTTAAAATAACCCCTTAACTTTTACCGACACCATATTTCAAGAGGGAGTACAGGACTCCAAAAGAAGTCATGACTGCACCACCAATTACAGTGTTTTGTAGCATCTGCCCAAGTAACTATCACAAGTTAGACATGTTTTCTTCTATTTGTTAACATAATATAAGCAGAGGCATCAATGGGCATGACACACAGTGCAAAAGGATGATTAAAATAAGTTTTTAAATACTGAAATTTACTGTAACATACTAAACCTAAAACTTTCTAATATATCTTAGGATTTTATAACTAATATTCTATTTTTACATTATCCACATAAAAAGCCACAAGAGACTGATCACTTCTCCTCTTCTGAACATACATTATCAAGTAGAGAGGAAGATCTAAATTATAGCAAAGGAAGTGCAAAATAAGGTGTACTTGTATAAAAAGCATTAGTAAAATAAGAAAAGTCAGCAATAGCGGCCATGTCCTAAGGGATTTTTTGATAAATAGCAGAAAAAGATAGCAAGTAAGAAGGAAAGAATGTTATAGAAGGTATACTGTGCATGAATTAGGACTTCGTCCAGACTGACAAGCATGTAAATGTATCACCCAAAAGGAACAAGTTATTCATCAGATCTAATTTTAAGCAGAGGAAACTCTACTCCTCCTACAGCCCACAGAGACTGACTTCTAAAATAAGTTCTGACCACCCAACTCTGACTACATCTCTGAATTACTGTCTAGAGGAGCTTCTCTCTCTCCAGTGACCATGGATGGGAATGATCTCCAATTATTGAAGCTGGCCTTTGTGAGCACCCCGATTTAGCATATCACAAAGGTAGAAATGTCAGAAGGTCACCAGCAGCAAGGTTCAAAATAGAGCTGGGAGGCTTTCTCCCTTTAACTTTTGCATCCATTCTTTCGTTAAGTTGCTGAAGTTGGCTTTCTAATTCATAACTTCAACCTATCACATAAAGTACATGACATGATTTGCACTAACTTTGAATTAAAACACATAAAGCTTTGCTCATTGCTGTCTTCACATAAGGCTGATTTTGAATAACCCACTAAACCCATTTACAATAAATATGTTAAATGACCATTTATAGAGAATGTTTTAATCAAATCTCTACATAACATTCTGATTATTATTACTCAAATGCACACGGGAGATTAATTTAGACCCTTGTTTTCAGCCACACAAAAATGATTGCACTGTAAAAGAAGATCACTCATTTCTAATTAAAAAAAAACCTTCCAACACACTCTTCAGCCATGAATTTGTTAAACCTACAGGATTTTATGTGTTATAAAAATGCTAGGTTGGTATTTTGAACATTCTGCTTTCATAATGAGTCTATTGTTTGCTTTATATTTTATTAGTCTTTGCACAGAATAATGGTAAATAGAATTTCGATCTGAATATGTTCTGGAGTTGAATTAAATTCATGATGAACAAAAGGAATGAGCATCAGCTCTGATAATTATTAGGATCAGCTGAAGCAAGGAGGGGCTGGGTGCATTCAAAATGGTTCATCCCTGTCATTAACTGCAGAAACCAAGCGGAATCTGTTCTCAACCTCTAAATGCTTGGAAAACAACTCCCTTTGTTCTTTAACACTTTTCTCGCTTAGCACCTGCTAAAAATAAAGAGGTACATGCTTATTGCAGCACCTTTCTGCATTCCAATGTACTGAGTGAGAAAGAGCAGCAGAACTGGAAAGATTTAAAGCCAACATTTTTGGGGAAAAAAAAAGGTGCACGTTTTAATTAACACGGTCAGAATACAGACTACTTAAAGCCGGCTAAAACCTTCAAAGTTGTCCACCCCCCTTTTAATGTTCTTCAAAAAATATGGTGACTGGCCATGAATACGAGTTCCGAAAGTAGTGAGCTGTGAGGCTAGGTATATAATCTAATTATAATTATTTCTTCACACTATTTCTTTTCACAGTCGACTTTTCAGCACTAAAAATACATACGTACATATAGTCATTTAAGATTTCCTACTATGATAATGAAGATTAATTCCATCAGAAATCAAAAGAGACAAAGTTTATTCAACAAATTCCAACCTTTAAGCAACACTAACAGAGTCAACAACTGTATAACTGTGAAACAGACAAATTGCATTCCTTTTTTTGCCTAAAAATCTAAAGATGAAAAAAGTCTTGGGTAGCAGACAGAAAAGAATAAACTGTCACTTTCAAGATTATTGCATAAATAATTTAACCAAGTAGGCTAAATTGAAATAATAAAAAGACTTGTATCAATTTACATTAAATTTCATATTGCTGTGGCTTGATTTTGAACACGCTCAAATCCCTAAATCTAAACCCGTGCTAATTCCAGCAGGAGTTGTTTTTAAGGAAACTAATCAATGAATAAAGACAATAAGGGGTATCTCTGAGGAAAGGCTTCAGGAGTAAGAACCTACTGATTAGCTCTGATTCCATCTGCGAGGTACAAGGGCTTCTGACTTTTAACAGAATGGAATAAAGATTTTAATATTTAAAACTAAAAAACTCATGGAGGAATTGAATAAGCAATGCTCCGACTGCAAGACTGATGGATTCTGTTTGCTTTATGATGTTCATCATGGAAAACTATTTGGTATTGCAGTGGGGACACATATACTCTCTCTCAGAGCCAAGCTGGATGTCAATTGACCTGAATGACATTCTGCAAAAGTGGAAAGACTTTGTGCTTGCAAATGTCTTGGTACTGTAAGTAACAAAAAGATTATTAAACCTAACATTTAATTAAAAGAAATCACTGCTGGAAAATATTTTTGACCCATGTTGTGCACTATGACTAAATTAATACTATGCTGTTAAAATATGATTATTTCTCAAGTCTGAACATACACTTAATTAACTATGTCACGGAGAGCAGGTATGCCTTAATTAAAATCCTACATATAAAAAGACCCCTGCTAATCTGACCAATGTGAAGGCATAAATGTCTACAAATGCCTTTGTAAATTGCAGGACTTTTTATAACATATAATTACATAACCACAAACAAACAACTATCAATTATGCTGTTTATGTGAATATTTTCATTAGTTACAAGCTAGAATAATCAGTGCATAGTTTGCATTTTGCAAAGCAGAAAAATTCTAAGTCAGATCTCAGAACAATAAGGAAATTTATTCAAATCACTTTGGTGATAAAATATTTTCAGTGTGAGATACAGATATTCCAAACAACATTAGAATCAAAGCAAGAAGAATTACCCTAATAAAAACCTGAAAGATACATCCATATTATAAGAAGAAATCATACTCTGGAAAAGAAGTACATACTTATTCTTGGTAAGGAATAGGTACATAACATTTGAAGATTTTGTGTATTATTTACAAATGTTAGTACAATGTTGCTGCCATTAACAAGACATTTTTCATAAAACTGAAAATGTGAGCAGTAAATATGGTTGTCACTTTAAAGGTGTACCTAAGGTGGCATTCAGTGCTTATAATTTAAACTAAGAAAGGGCAATTTGTTTTCTCATTCTTTAAAAGGAGGGAAAATGATCTTTTTCCATGGCTTAGGGATTTTCAACAGCTGTACTTACATGAGATGGATACCATCTATAAAGTGAGTTTGGCCTTTTTCAAAATGTGTGAATTTCCTTCTCTTTTTTCTTTTTTTTTTTCAAGTTTAATTCTAAATCAGAACATGAACCATTCAATATTTCACTATGAGGCGCATAGGTATGTAAGGTGTAAAGCACTGAGGTTATCATAACAGGCATACATAAGATCAATATTGAAAATAATGTGTGTATGTAATTATATCCATAGTTTAATGGTCTGCAATAGCAAAAATGGTTTCCCTATAAGAGGCAGCAGGGCTGCCAAAGTGCATTGTGTGGAAAAATAAAGGGGATCCTGAAGTTAGCGATCTTCCACAGTTGTCCGGAGAGAAGGAGAGGAGAAGCGAGGAAGGCAGGCTGCTGCCTCGTCCCACCAATGCCGTAGCTGGCTCACCCTGCCTGCCTGAAGTAACACAGGAGCTCCTACTTAATTTACAGTATTGCAGTTGCTTATACATATGGCCCTGTTCTTCCAACAAACTCTTGCGAAGATGTTCTACCTTCTGCTCTAATTCCTATGCGTAATACTAGAGAGAGAGCTTTTTATGACTGTTTATAAGGTCAAGAAAAACATTTCTATCCTTTCTTATATTGTCTGAAGACATCCTATCTTTTCTTCTTCAGTAAGATTTATGTTATTCTTCCTTTTTTATTAAGGCGGCAAACCACTCCTGTCTTACCAATCACAAGGAACTTCAGGTTACTCTGAACGTCAGTGTACTTTCAACATACTTACAAGATACTTTCCTCGTATGTAGTTATGTGTGCATAGCACCTCAGTATTAGGTCTGCCATTCTAATTTAGGTAGATCCATGGTGCCCATGACTTTAGAATTGGAGATTCAAACTTGTGCGTATTTGAAACAAAGAACAGGTGTATTATCTGCATAGAGTAGCACAAGTAGTCTGTGAGAGAAAGTTTTAGCATCTCTCCTACCCCACAAATTCAGCAAAGCACCATTCTCAGGAGGTCTCAATAGCTTTTTATTTCATTTGTAGAACACCTAAATTATCACTTGCAAAAAAGACTGTTTACAACATCTTTGAGACATTTGAATAAAATGACCGCCTGGGCCCAAACTTAGTTTCCAATTGGAAGGAAAGTCTTCAGTAAAAATTGTTCAGAAATAGGCTATCCACTGAAATAATGCTACTTTCCAAAATCATCATTTTTATGTTTTTTCCAATCTGAGTTTTCCAGACCCAAAGGAAGAGGAAGAGTACCCCTATAATTGTGTAACTCTGTGGATATTCTGCCTGTTTCTCCTTGCCTCTGCTAGGTAGAAGGAAGGACGAGAATGCTGCTTTAATCCATTTCTATGCTCTGCTTAACACACTGAACCCTGGTATGTCAACAACCAGATACTTATGATTTCTTAGCAAAATAATTAACCATTTCATTTCTTACTAGTCAACAGTAATTAATTTCTTGCAGCAGAGGTGGGTTTTTTTCTGTTCCTAGAGGAAAGGTAGTATATTCCAGGGGAGAAATGTAGAAAGTCCAAATTCCAATCTTAAACACATACATAGCACACAGAAAATAGAAAAAAATAAGTGACTGTGTTTTCTAGTGATGGGTGTATGATGGTGGCACACCCACCATTACCATACAAGATCATGCTAACAAATACAGAGAGCTATTTTTCACAAATTCCATTTTGATAAGCACATTACAAGTTGATAAAGACACTACAACTTTCCATATGTTCTGAGAAGTCTGAGGCAAATTGGTAGTTCTTACTCATATTTTTTAATTTCTTTTATTCTAACTAAAAAGTACGTTTGGCAGAGAAATTTCAAATGTGTCAGAAATAATTTTTTCGCTCCTTGTGGAGCTGGGATTTATTGATGGAATTTGTCCTTAGCAATGGTTCACACAAATGTCATCATTTATTGATACTGCCTGGAAACACATTGGAGACTATGTCAGAAAGACACATAATTCTTTTGTTTCAATTAATTGTTTTCATTAATACAGTAAAGCAATCAAATATCAATTTAATTTTCTACTTTTAATTTTCCATTTGCAACATTTATTTTTCAGTTCCTGAATTAAAGTTTAATTCCTTTTTCAAAACAAAAAAAAACAGACCCTTTCATCCCCTATTTATTCTATAAATTCCTGAATGTATGTCCAGGGCAGCTCAAACTCTTTTCCAGCTCACAAAGAAAGCATAAGACAGGTACCAAAAATGTGAATCTCTTCCTATAGGTCTTATCAAGACATCAATACAGATGTAGTATAAAATTAGTAGTACTATGAGTAATTCTGTTTGTTCTGCTTAGCCACATAATACTATAAAGATGATATGAAGACCTAGAGTACTACCCAAGCAGTTTACTAATATGGAGGTTGTCCTTACATCTGCTGGGTTTTGCAGAGGTGGAAAATGAATAATTCCCTCTGTATGTATTCATTCATTTTTAGCACATCAAAATCAGCCAAGTGTCTTTCTGTCTCCGTCTAGTTAAACATTAACTACTGAACTCCTACCTACACCCCAAGTGATGAATTACATTTTTTGAACTATTACTACAAATAGTAACATGCATTTGGTTCCAATGCCTTTTTCTTTCTCCTTTCTGTCAATCCGAGTCTGTTTGAAATACTGCTGCGCAGTGGAGCACCAACCATAGGGGCAGAAGGGATCACCTGAGGATTGAGGGAATATGCACTCTTCGAATTCATACATCATATATTGCAAAAGATATTTGACAACATCCTTCTGGTATAAATCAAATTTCTGAAGACTCTGTCTCTACTTTCTTCATATAAGAGTCAATCAAACAGAGTATATGGATGTTTACTGTGAGGTTAATCACTAGACAGTAATTGCCTGTCTGTAGAGACCAAATAAATCAATTCCCTACCAAAAAAAAATTATTAAGTGATCGTGGATATTGAGCTTAAACAAATATGATTGATTACTTGAATTGTCTCAAAACAACATAAACAATACGATTTCCAGACTAATCTACTGGAAGAAAATTACAAACCATAATTCACTGTAATTTCTGTTAATGTGGAGGGCAAATGGGGTACATCAAAATAGAAAGCAAACTTTTCACCATAAAAGGAAACTGTTGCAATTCAGCCTAATGCACAACAAAAGTGCTGTTACTAATTGTCGATGTGCAATATATTTATATATTGGATACTAAAAAGGAACATGAAAAGCCCACAAAACTCCTTCTCTAAGATTTGTTTCTTGGTTTATTAAGTATTTTGAAGGTGCGAGAACTTATACATGCAAGACTCTTTGCCAAACATATGGATCTAGTTCACCTCCAGCTTGCCAGGAAAATACTGTTTCTGTCTTCTTTCAGGGAATGTACTGTGGAACTACACTGCATTACATAGATCATAATTCTAGAGGCTAATTTTCTGCTTTAGGTATATATTCAGCTGTATGCTTTACATGCTTGTAAAACAGAGGTTTGAGGTCTGGTGAGGAATTGAAAATTTAATGCACCAATCTTCATACTGTTCTGCCACTGCGGACATCACTATTACAGTATGCATTTTGTTTTCATCTATGATGGATTTTACATATTGACATGGCAGTTTTAAACGCAGATTATGTTAAATGCATCTTCTTCAACTGCTGTTTGCTAAATTACAGACTTTATGTGACACAATTACTCTGTGGAATTTGATACTTCCAAAGGTTTTTGAAGCCAAGAATAAATGGATTAAAAAAATAATCAGACTAATGGAAAATATGTTAATTTGTAACCACGGCACATGACAATTGAGATCAGGAAGTTCTTGAACTATAAACTACAGAATGCTGGGAGAGAATAGCAGAGGAAGAATGCTACCATCCTACAGTCATGCGCTGCTCAAACACTAACCCTTGCATACTTGTCACCTACTTGTCTCACAGGGCGACAGCTACTGCTATTGGTTCTAGCTATAGCTATTCTCATGTTCAAAAGCAATTAGAGCTACTGCTATTGAGCTATAGCTGCAGCTATTTTTATGTCCCAAAGCATTTAGCCACATGAAGAAATATGATAGACTTAATGATCTTATTATCTGTTAGAGGTCGCGCTTGCTGAAGTTACCTGTTACTTGACCACATTTTCCATTCAAAAACAAGACCTACACACAAGCTTTTGCAATAGACCAAAACTCAGACTTGTTCGAAATGTTACACATACTACTGTGAAGTATTCAGGACAGTTTTAATTTCTCAGCCATTGACACCTAGGCACACAGCACACTTTTGCACAAAAGTGGTTTATGTAAGTACGACTCAAATATGCACAACTCAAATCACAATATTCAAGGTTTTTTTCTAAATATAAGAGATAGCAAGAGCCTGTAATTACCTGTAACTGTTAATTCCGTAGTTCTTCTGACAACAAAGAATCCATATTTTAACTCACAAGTGTAATTTCCAATGTCATCCTCTCTAACTTCCCGAATGACAAGAGTGTCCTTTTTAAACACAATACTTGATCTCCACGTCTTTGACTTGCATTCCTGTTTAAAGATAATATAACACTTCAGTGACTCTGTTCTTGCACTTAAATTAGACCACTGTTGACAATGCTACTCAAAGCCAAAGCAGCTAGGCAAGAGCCCAGGCTAGTTACGAACTTTGCATACACTAAATACCTAAAAATCCAGTTCCCTTAAGCGCTGATTAAAAAGAAAAAAAGACTATAGAACTTTATCAGCTGGCTTAATACTTGCCCTCTGACAAGAAAAAGAAGAGGAGCTGATTCCTTTGATGGTTTTCTTTTGACATTAGTTTGCTAAGGGGCTCCTATTTATTTTAGTTATTTGCCATTACTCTTATGTCTGTGATCCATGACTGTTATATTACCAGAAGCTACAGGTTGCAGGGGAGATTTTTTTAAAATCTAATCTAATTTAAAAAAAAATCATAATTAAAAATGTAGAGAAATGGAAAAATATGAGAATGAGGAGAAATAAGGATAAGTTATATATCTCTTTGTAAAAACATCTTAGAATAGAAGTTCTCTGAATTCTTAGTGAAAGGTATCTACAAAATAATATTTCAGTTATTACTACCAAAACATTACATTTTATGCTACAATAGAAAATATACATTTTTCCATGCATGTTTCTTAGGTCCCTAAAATGATTAACTTGTTTTTACTTATTAGTAAAATGGTTTTTTACTTACATGTTTTTACTTATTAGATAGCACGGTCTTGTGTACAATATTTAAAAGCATTTATGTTATCAGGTAAATTATCAGACTTTTAAAAAATAATTAGAATGCATACCAGCACATACTTAAACTAGGACTTCTATATACACAGACATCTACAGATTTTGGAGACAAAATACACAGAATCTAAATTTTACATTTCCTGAACTGTTTGGGGACTTAAAATTGTGTGCATTACTGTACTGAAGTACTGAGTATTTCCTGCAGACGGTAAGAAACCCAGAACTCAAGCTGCTGTTCATGGGAGCTCTAGAGCACTGCCCACAGGCATCACCTTTTGCAAGAACTTGTCCCTTAAGTAATGATCTAGAAATCGCTACACAATATTGAAATAAAGTTACTGATAAAAACAATGAAATGATATTTGCAAGAAAAGCTCATATGTAAAGACCAAAGTTTTGGAAGTCTATGCTGAATTTTATGCTGCAAAATTAAGCCATTAATTTAGATAGTAGCACGCATAGCTATCCTATGCATAGGTATCTAATTATATTTTTCCAAATAGATTTTACGCCTGAGTTTTTAGAAATAGATTCTTTAGCCTGGTATAGCACAAGCAGTTGCTGCACAAGCAGCTCACATGGCTTTACCTTAGCATATCAAACTGGCCCAGACTGCTAGCACTTTTCCTTTTTAGCCCTCTTGTTAGCAGAAAGCTGCCAATTTTTTGTGACATCCATAAATGGATATTAAGAAAATACCAGCACTGAAGTTTACCAGAGGAAGCATTTGCATTTCTCTTACACTTAGTTCATTCTTTGCTGTCTTTTATTCTGTTGCTTGTTCTTAACAAATTTTAAAACAACCTAAGCTTCATACCATATTTAGATCATGAAAATCATAAGAACATTGCATAATATCTTGTTGAAGGTGAAAATCTTTTGCATTCCTTACCTTATACCACAGAATTTCAGGCTCCCTAAATGGAAATAAAAAATCCTCAATTTCAGGGCATGAGATTTCCTTGCTTTTGCTAAGTTCAGCTTTTTCAAAATATTTCATCTTTGAATTGTAGCAGAGTCCAGTGTCATTTTCACCCACCGTCAGCGAAATGGACACTTTCATACAGTAAGTTGAGTTTCTGCAATGCAATAAAAATAGAAATAAAAGTCTAATATGAAAAAAAAAATAAATGCCAATGTACATGACATTGTTTTTAAGTCATTATTTTCATTTCAGGCAAAAGATATAAAATCAGACATTGTATTTTGTGTATGTTTTATAGCTATTCATGACAATTTTTCTTCTTTCTCAGCCACTAATTACAATATTTAGAATGTTTGTTGGCCTTACTCTATGACTAAAGGCTCATCTCTCCCTTTTGTCAAACTCCTCCTAACACCACTGTATTTGAGAAAAATTTCACCAAAAGTAAATGCACAATAAAAGCTCCATGTATTCAACAGTGACACTAGACAACCAACTTGCTGACAGATACCACTGTGACAGCTCTCAGGGGGGAACAGATCACGTTGCAGTACCGCGGGCAAATGCCAAATTGGAACCATGTGAAGAGCCACCTATTCATCAGATCTGAGCATGCTTTAAAGTGGAAGTGGTAGATTTTTTGCAGCCTTTAATTAAAATGAGTCTTGTGACCCTTCCAATTATAGTATAAAGGATGTTTTATCCTAACGGACCGCTAACTCGTTTACCCTAGCCTTCAATCCCCATACTCCTAGGCCAAAACATTGCTTCTGCATTACCTACAGCCTTTATTAGTTTCGGCTCTCTCCTGAAACTTGTTACTTCCTCTGCTGCTGGATGCTGATGTGCCAGGCAGCCAGAGACTAGGGAACATTGTCTTCCTTCCCACATTTCACTATGCAGTTTAATTAGGCTCAAAGACAAAATTACTTGAAATGATTATTTTTTTTTTTCATTTGAGTTTCCAGGTGGGCAGCAAATGAATGTGTAAAGTTGAGTACTCCCCAGGAACACACTGTGACAATGCAAGATTTCTCTCCTACTGTTTTGTAAATGCATTTGACCCCTGATCTGCTGAAAGAGGATCCTGCAGAGAGCACTGAGGAAACATTCATTTTCTTATCTCCTTTCTCAGACTCTATGAGCTGATTGCTGATTTGCAACAGTCTTATGTGTATCGGACATGGCAGATTCTGAAAGATGGCTACATTTTCTCATTGTCTTTAGATTTCTTCATATCTGTTTCATTTTCCTATTCAAGAAGAGGGGACAGAAATGCTTAAGGACAAAGAAGAGGAGCTTCATTCAAAGAACTCTATTGTCCAATTTTCTAGACAAAATGTAAACCTGAAAAGGAAGCTACATAAGTACCCATCAAATTAGAGAATATTCTTAGAAATGTAAATTCTGGAACAAAATGACCCTTAGCTATCCAGCGATTTCATGGATTTAAAACAAACACAAAATTACTCCCTTATAAGGAAACTGTAAGTATACTTTATTACCCCATTCAAGAATCTGGCTGTATAAAGCAAATAAAGTTGTTTGAACTTTATGCAAAGCAAAGAGTGCATCTACTGAATATGGGTCACTCTTGCTGCTTTTAAGCTGTTTAAGAGCCAATCACCATTCTTACCTGTACATGCAATTTAAAATCATTCATTTTTTTATAGAACATATTTTCATTACTATACATTATTCCTCAGTTAAGGAGCTACTTGGAATACTTATTTATTATGTGGCTTTAAAACATCATAAAAAGTCTTCTAAGACAGTTTTTCCAAATTTGTAAAATTCTCTTTTTCTGTTCTTGAAAGACCTATACCTTGGAAATAGGGAGAAAGTGTAACAATCCATCTAGCTCTGAGGGTCAAGGGTACACTAACCAGTGTAACTAATTCTGTTATAGAATGACAGGGAGCAATAAATAGGGAGGTACTGGCTATTAATTTGCACATTTAGATATTCTCTTTTATTCCTTTCCAAGTGTTTGAGCATTATGTTGGGTTCACATTACAGAATCTCACAATTTAAAAACTTGTAGAAAGAGTTGGGAGGGGAAAAATACACATAAAAACCCACTTAACTGTCATTTCTGTCTCTGAAGAAGCAAGCTAAGTAAAATTGTTATATATGGTTTTTTGCCCTTCTTCAGTATTCAGAAAAAAATTGGACAAAAATTCTGATTTCTGTTTTGGTCTGCCAAGAGCTCTGTTCTGCAACAGTGGCAATGTGAATTGCCAGAGCTAGAATTCCTTCTGAGGCACATCCAAGTTTCCATCGCAATAGCAGATCCTTTACCAGATGCAGCTTAGGCTTCCTGCTCCATAAGAAGAGAGGTATTGTGGAAATATCTCAGAATGTTTAAACCCATTGTTTGAAGAGGATATTGGCATTTAATGACTCAAAGTTTTGTGTGTCTGATTTGAGTCATATGGATATAAGCCTCCTGCAGACAGAAACACAAATTGAGTGGGCTTTAAGGCAATTATGTTCCAAACTGTCAGATACAAGGTACTGAAACATTTTGGGTGGATACTTTGTCAGCTGCGTTCCCTAACAGAATTTTCTCTCAACAACCCAAAGTATCATCTAAAGAACCTAAAGCTCCAGATGCCCCCCAGTGACACAGGCTTCCTTATTGCGACCCTAAACACTAACTGCACTGTCAATCTGACTCATCTCATACTCTGTCAGAAACCAAGGCTGTTGAGATGAAAGAAAACGCAAAAAGAATGATATAAAAAGGCAGAGCAACACACAGTATGAACAAAGGAAAACATGCTAATAAGCTCACAGAACAGAAAAACAGAAAGAAAATTAAACAGTCCCCAAGTACAAATGAAGAAGAAGAAAGGGGAGATGAGTTTGCTGGTTACAGCTGGAGCGTGATGGATACAGTAGATGTGGAGCCCCTCAGGTAGCAGAAAAAGTAGCAGGCAGCAGAGCCCTCCAGCAAGCATGCATATACTGCAGAGGGTAAAAAATGCTCATGTGTTAGAACTAAGAAAATTCCTAACACTGATGAACAAAAATTATTTCACATGGTATGACAGAGGCGCCCCAGTATTTGACATGGACCCATGTGGTCATCTTCCCCCTAACATGTCATCTATAAACTACTGGTCTATAAGCATTAAAGTAAAAACAATATAGCAATCATATCTACTAAATACATTGATTCCATCATTGGGCTTTTACTTTTGTAGTCATCCTTAAAATTTTAGGTCTCCATAGCAATGGATGTGTGATTGGATCCTGTGATAATGATAGGACAGAAAAGTGTATATATAAATGGCTTAAATTCTCAATGACTTCTATATCCCAGGAGCAGTCACTCTAATGCCCAGCTTCCCACAGTTCCCTTGAATCAATGGTTCACCTTTTCTTATCGGATATTGGTTGTACAGTTGAAAAGGTCTTCATAGAGAATGAAAAGAACGTGGTTAAGTTTTACAGAAGACCATGAAGTATGGAAAAGTCTTGTAAAGAAAACAAAAGTACAGTTGAGTAAAGAGAAGATCGTGATGAAAAGCAGGAAAATGTAGGTTAAACAGCCACAAATACTGCCACATTACAAAATCTCTTCCTTCTCCAGACAGTGACCCAGAAGTCATAGCAACACCCTGAAGACTCTGCTTAATTCGTGACCCAAGTTAGTAATTTCTAAAATAAGTTCAATGTTTATTTACATTCTTCTGAAATTCTCATTAGAATATACAGTTATATCTGCCTTGAATTAAATGGAGTTATAGTAATTTGTAATAGACGGGCATCTGCAGTGCTTTACTCTTACAGCCATTACTCTTACAAAGTCATTAGGTAGACGGCTTTTCAAAAACCTTAAGATTACAATTAACTATTTCTACAAAACAAACTTAAAATTTGAAATGACTATTAGCCTCTGAAACCGTTTTACAGCTATCACACATTCATCAGCTCAAGGAATTGCAGTACTTCTTGCTATTTAAAAACTTCATCATATTATGCGATTAGAAATCAAAGTGAGCCAGTGGAGTAAAGCTTCTCATCTACCTACATAAGCCATGTTTCATATCAGTATAATTACCAACAATAACATTATTGAGAACCTCCTGACATTTTGAAGAAATTTATTCTTTTCCTTCCTCTGTTCTTTTTCTCTGCTTAAGTTGACATCCACTTCAGGATGCTGTTTCTTTGAGATGTAGGCTGGAAAATACACACATGCATTTCATGTTTTTTTCTTAATTGTAGAGAAGATGGTCAAAGTATAAAAAAAGAAAGGAATGCATCTTGTCTTTTAGGAACCTAGTCTAGAACCATGGCCAACCTTATTGATGTGGATTTCTACACAAAGTAAAAAACACCTAAAGGAAAGACTGTGTGGAAAACTGTGGGACTCTTCTGCTAAAGTATCTGTCTCCATTGCTATTCATGTCTAGCAAAACAAAGACTCTTTATAGAGTTTATAGAAGTTTTTAGAAGTTTATAACAAAATACCTATGAAATCAACAGTGTCCCAAGATCTAGAGACTACCAGAATGCACACGTAAAATTCTGTAAATATTTTTGAAGTCTTAGCTTTTGAACATTTTTTCATATCTGGAAAGGGAAAGATGTACACATTTCACACGTACGTATTTTTCTTTTGAAATAGCATTGTGATTATGAGAACATCGCAGAGGATACATTTGATCACTATTAGTCAGTCAAGTAGCAGAAGAGACATTGTTGACAAGAATCATGGATGGTGAATGGACCTGCAAATACAAACTTCCACTGATTAATATAAGGCTGAGATCTTGTCTATTCAAATACTAGTGAAGTGGTTCCTTGTTGAGCACAAATGATAAAAGCGTACAAATGATAAGAGCATACATGTGAAAATCTTATTTACAATGGATTTTTTTTCGTTTTTTTTTTTAAAGCAAAAAGGCAGAAGTCTGTACTGTAATCCAAAATATCCATGAATGGACATAGATCAACTTGTCAAACTCCAGACAAAAGTCTATACAAAGAATAGCTTTGAGAAGCTTAACGAAGGTAGAACTTCAGGAATAGAAAGCTTGAGAATGAGTTTGCTTTAGTAAGATTAGATTATCTTTGATGGTTGTTTTAATTTCTTTGGGGTTTTCCAAAAGCTTTGCATTTACAAAGACATGAAAAAAACGTCTTTCTACTTGATAAAATCAGATTATCTATCTTTTTCCTCTAATACTAAACAACGTAACACATAACATTAATTCACTCTTAAAAGCAAGAATTGAAAAATAACTTGATGAATAAATAAGACAGGACATTGGAAAACTCTTCAGAACAGCCTGTGAGGGCAAAGTTCACACACAGCTGAAAATTACCTTTGCCTCCTTCTTCCCCATGGGAAAGAATACAAGGAATATGGATTAACCATGTTTTTCTAGAAAAACAGGAAACTTGTCTTCATATTTACAGCATTAATATATACCTCACTTCTCTTTTTAAAGGTAAGTATATAAAAATCTCTTATAGCTTATATACACTCTTTTTATCCTTTTTGTAGTTCTCAGGAGGCTTCGTGTATCTTTTCCCCTGCATTTTTCACTCCATCCTGTATTTCACCTGTACACAAGAATTGATCACATGGAAAGCATCTCCTGTAAACTTGGTGAAACAGCAAGCAGAAGAGAGAACAAAAAGGGATGGATTTATCACTCCGCAGAGAAAAAAAAAGTATCTCTGAAAAACAGCATTTGACCGAGCAAATTGTCATTTAATTGTAGTAGGGAGGAAAAAACACACACAAACCCCCACAAATTAACTTGTGAGCCATCAAAAAACATTATCAACTATTTTTTTTAATAAAAAATCGATAGGCAGATAGCCAACAAAATAGTAGAAACAAATCTCTTACAAATTACGTATTAAGTCACTGTATTAAATTCTTTGTCATGTAGGCAATAAACAATATTAACATAATACTTCCAGGATAAAAAAAAAATAAAATTAAAAAGAGAGTGGTATATAAAAGTTAGGTATGTTTTTTTCATTTGGCTTTGCCTTGTCTTTTTACGTTGCTTGTGAGTCCACTGAACTCTATGTAATCAGGAACATTCTGCATGTCACCTTCATACTTTATTTTTTGCCAGGCTGCTGAGTTTTACATGGCACTGGAAGATACAGAATCCCACAACATTGGATGTGGAATGTACAAATGTATTTTTTGCCCTCTTATGGAAACCATCTGGGGCCAGCAACTTATGCATCATCACAAGAAAAACCTGGGCATGAAATTATTCCAGTATTTCTAAATTCTACCATGTCAAATATCTCCAAGACCTTTTTGACCTTCATATAAGATGTTGCAATTACATTTTCATACACTTACATATCTTGAAAATAAACACTGGTCAGCACTGACGGTTGCAGTAGTGCCAACACCATTTTGAAGTTAATACCTTCATAGGCCTGCCACCATGCAAAAAACTGTTTCTACTTTCCCTGTCATTATCGTAAGCAAAATTAAAAGCAAATAAAAAATGCACATAGGCACAGATGAGAAATTCATAGGCAGTAACATCAAAAACCTTGGTGGCTTTGATACAACATGTTACTTCGGACTTTTCTTTTAATACTATTGTACATAGGCCAATGTGGTATCAGTTAATCCAATATAAAAGTGTCAATACATCTGTACAACATGAAAATACAATGAATGAAGGAACATTAGGAAAGAAAAAAACCCCACATTTTTAATTTCCTACAAAATTCAATTTTGTGTATAATAGTGTTATAATATGTAGCATATAAAAAATTAAAAGCCATTGTAAAGTCTATATAAAAACAAACTAACGAAAAGGGGAGGTGACAAAATTATTACAAGTCTCATGGTCAGCATAATGTTCAATGTTTAACAGTTGCTAATGCACTAAAGACTCAACCAAGTTGCTAACTTCTGTGTCTAGGAACAGAAGAAAGAACTATCAATCTGAATTAAATTTATTTCATTTTTGATACAGATAGATAATGAAGACAATCATCACAGAACACTAGTAAATGCTAATAATCTATTACTAATAATTTTTTCCATCAATTACTACTGCTTAGTGATACCTGTACCATGTTACCAAATGTAGTTATGTTTAAAGCAGTAATAGATCCATTTCATCTGAATTCAGTTACATTCAAATGCTACAAAATTATTAATAAGTTTTCCATACATACACAAATGTATCCTAACTCATCGACTGATCTGCGATCATTTGGGTTGTAATACGATTATTTGGGTTGTAATAGTAAAGAGCCTGTGGGGCAGGGAAAGTCAGAAACTAAGAAACTTAATATTTAATTTTTTTTTCCCCCACAATGTCTAATCTTGGATTTTGTCTGTTTCCAATCAGTCTATCTGCCATGATGTGGTTGCCGTGGAAAAATGGCACTGGGTAACCTGTATTGGCTAAACTAACTGTGCTTTAACTCACTTACCACAGGATACTTTTAGGAGGTTTCTTTTGTTTGTTTGCTTGCCTTTTTTTTTTTTTTCCCTGAACAGTGTGATAAAAAGACTTGACAAGCTAGTCAGTTGATTGTTTCCTAATCTGTCCAGTCACAAATGTTCAGAAGTGTAAAATTACCTAGAACTTTTTCTTCCATATAAGTGAAGCTTTTCATTTATCTATTTTATTCAATAGATTTTCCAGCACTAAAAAAAATGAGATCTAAATCATACAAAATACAAAAACAGGATGCAAGAAGCTGCTTGGGGATTTTTATTTAAGACAACAAATCCATTTAAATCAAATCTATCTGCAAAAGAAATTAAATCAGCAGGTAACTTGTCAGAGAGAAAAGAACAGGAGGAGGAGGAAGAGGAAACAAGGGGAAACCAGACAAGAGAACACACAAAGAGCAAGAACACTTTCTCTAAACTGTAGCACTTACAATATTGACATCTGCATTTAAAGGAATTGCTTAGAGAAATAGGCACTTAAAGCATAATTTCTTTATAAAATAGATCTAAAACGGGCCAGATGGGTTACTCTTATGAAACTGCTTTTTTCCTGCATTAAATAAGATCTTGTAATAGTCAATCTCCTTTTCAGCCTCACCAGAGAGAACTTGTTGGTGGTTTTATACAGCTCAGTACTCCTCAGCCAGCATCCCTCATCATCCCTATTCATGAGAGAAGGCGGGAAACTGGGACTTGTCCACTCCCGTGCTTTGCCATGCAGATAAGTCAGGGGGGGATGGCGTACAGCTTATACTGAAGACACACTGTCTTTGGGACTAGAAAGAAGTGCTCTTTGAAAAGTCCTCACCACTCTCCTGAAGAGGGAATTTTAACGCAACCCCTGTTTTGTTTTGTTTTGTTTTGTTTTGTTTTGTTTTGTTTTGTTTTGTTTTGTTTTGTTTTGTTGTAGAGTGCAGCCAGCTTGCTTCTTTCTGTGTAAAGAAGCAGTTCCTCTCATCAAAGGTGTTCAGGATAAGACTACCTTCATCAAGTACACAACGGCAGCATTTGAAGGAGGGATGAACAGGGCAAATAGACCTCTGTTGGTCCTGGCATTGATCATCAGGCACAGCAACATCTTTATGAAGTTCCAAATAAAGTGTAATGCAACAACAGTACAATAATGATACCTGCAAATGCAGCTGAACCCTCTAACAATGGTTTTCATTTAAGACAGCAGTCTTAAGTCTTTGCATTCCTCTGTATACCCTTTATTTCTCCTTCATTTTAAAGGGATGTAATACTTGTAGTACACGGCCTATCATGATTTTTGCAGGGTGTAGTAAACATGATGACTAATCAAGAAGTTAACTGGCAGCAGAGCAGACATGTTCTTTCAGAGTACATCAGGACAGCAAATTCATTTTTTACCTTTTAAGTATCGCTGGAAACATTGCAAGCTTTGCATTAATAGAGGTCAGTTGTTTGTACTGAGTTATGCTATAGTATGCTTACATACCAGGTTAAATGAAGTGGAGAGCAAACAGGAAGCAAAAAAATCTCTTTTATATTTCCCCTCATCATACAGTATGAGTGGGAAAATAACTTTATTTCCAACTCCTCCTGAACTGAACACTAAAAAAGAAATTCTGAGAAACGTCTTTTCTTCACAGTATTTTAAATTTTAATACTTGGTCACTGATGTCAATATCCACTTTCTAAAAATGGTCCATCCCATTTCAGGGTAAAATTTTTGTTGACTTCATTAATTTGATTTTTCATGGTTTTGCAGACACAATTCGGTCCTTTTTCAGTCCAAATAATTTCTGTTAGAGTTATTCGGATGCCTGAAAGCTGGACAGAAAAGGATTCATTCAGGAGAAAAACAAAAACATGTTATTGATAAGCTACTTGCGCTGTTGGCCAGTGGCTCCAAAGGCTCTTTGTGAGCTTTAAAACTTTCGCACAAAAATTTTTAAAGCCTTTAGATAGCAGTGGGGTTGTTTGAGGACATGCCTGAAGCTTTGGACCACAGGACGAGGGAGGAAGGCCAGTGTACCCTACTGCAGACAGAATTGCTGCTGTGCACTGAGGTCCCCTTGGTGGCAGGGTCTGATGCCCTCAGCAGTCTATGGCTTCTGGACAACTTCTTCAGGAAAGCAGTTTTCAAACTTCTTTATGAAAGGTTTCCTTTTGTTGTTTTGTTGGTTTTTAGACCCCCACACCCTAAACTCTGGAATGGATGGCTCCCACACTTCCTGCCTCTGCAAGCTGAAGTCACAGATTACCTTTTCGACAAAGCTTCCAGAGCTAACAGAGCTGCAAGTGCTGGGGAGTGCTTCAGGAATCGGGGAAGAGTGAAGAAAAGTGGAGGGAGACAGACAGAAGCCAGGTGGAATTTTCCTCTGTGCTTTAGAAATTATCTCCTTCTTCCTTACCCTGGGGGGCTAACCCAATTTGAAAACTGCTTTTGACCTCAATTGAATTACATAAGCGCTGATTTCTTCCCTCAAGGGTCACCTAATTATGTGCATGATACTATGAAATAACCCACTGCACATGCGCCTCCAGGACTATTTGAATATCAATGCTTTGCAAGATACTTGTATTACTATGTTAGAATTAGTCACAACAAAAAATATTGTTTGGTTTTAGTGCCCGCTCCCATCCTTTTTATCTTCTGACACAAGTGTTATATGCTGACATCCCAAGTTTTCCCTTCTCTTCCGAACCATGCCAAAAGAGAATGTCAAAGTACAAAGTCTAACTGCGTTAGAATAAGGCTTTCCTTGTGTTAGAGAGAGCTACTGACTGATGTGAAAGGCCTTTTATTGATGTTCTGGACAATAAAAATGAAATACAAATTAGCCTTTAGAAAGGGAATTGAATTTTCTCATCCGTATAATACCTTAAAGCTTCTTTTGTGAGTAAGCTAGAAAAAATATATATGTGTACACTTTTATGTTATTGACTTTTCTGTATAGTCTCTGCCTTTTTTAAAGTACAAGTAAAACCCATCCCTTTGTGAGAGCTGGAATCAATCCGAAATTGATTTCAATGTTTTAATAAAACCTCACTTTCTTAGTACGAAATGCTTGAACACACTTATGACAATAATCTTAATTAAGAACTTGTACTGACAATTAAATGGAGGGCAAAATTGCATAAAATTAACTAATTTCCCCCTAAAACATTTTCCTTAAAATTAAAGCTTCCTTTCAGATAAATTTAAAAAAACCCAAAATTCCATACTCTTACAGAACAGGAATATCTAAATGTTCCTACAGTGTAACTCTACTCCTACAGTATAGGAATATATATCTAAATACATTTTATTTGAAGTTAAAGCTTTCTTTCAGGTAAGTTTAAAAGAAAACTCTCATATTCTTAAAACATATACTCCTATAGTCTATGTCTATATACATATATATGTATAAATCAGTCATATGGGTATATTAGGGACTCCAGAAATTATAAAACTAACTCAGAGAGAGTATGCGATTTAAGAAAGTTATCATATAAAGGTTTGTAAAGCATATTAATACTATACCTGTATGTTATTTATTGTGAGTAAAGCCCAATTTTTAAAACAGCTTTCTATTAAAATGTTTGGTACGTGAACTCCTTCAGAGAATAGCGCTTACATATGGATTGCAGGCAAAAATGTTACAGGTGGTTAAAAAGGATGGAAATAATCAAAAAAACATTGTACTTCACAAAGTATATAGGGTGGGTACTATATGAATTACCACTAGTCTGAATTTAATAGTACATTAAATATTTTAATTCTGGTTAAAAATTTATTTCTAAATTAGCTACCCCTTTCAGTGAGGCTTCTGAGGTTTGTTAGTGAAGAAATTGTGGGCCAGTGAGTCATAAAGGGCTAAAATGGAGATGTGTCAGAATGATACTGAATGTTTTCTCTGCAGCAGATCAATGTATATTCCCAAAAGAGAGAGAATTACGAGGAGCTGTGCGAGCGTACCTTATAGATGAAAATCCCTTTAGTTTTCTACAAACTGCAGTAGCAAGACAATACCTTAGCATGAAACGCCTCTAGGTAGACTGTCTCCTCATAATTCAGGAGATGATAGCACTTGCTTTTTCTTGAGAACCAATGATCATCAAGAGTAAATTTTATACCTTACCATACGCCAGGATAGCAGAAATGCAGTACTATGGCTTCTTTGGAAAACAACAAGTTAACAGATTTATTATTCCTCCCATTTCTTTCATTTATAGAATCACAGAATCACAAAATGGTTGAGGTTGGAAGGGACCTCTGGAGGTCATCCGATCCAAACCCCCAGCTCAAGCAAGGCCACCTAGAGCTGCTTGCCCAGGAACATGTCCAGATGGCTTTTAAATATCACTAAAGAGGAAGACTCCACAATATGTGCCAGGGCTCGGTAACCCTCACAGGAAAAAGTGTTTCCTGATGTTCAGAAGGAACCTTCTGTATTTGTGCCCATTGCCTCTGGTCCTGTCACCAGCACAACACTGAAAAGAGCCTGGCTCCATCTTCTTTGCACCCTCCCTTCAGATATGTGTATACATTGATGAGATCCCTCCTGAGCCTTCTCTTCTCTAGGCTAAACAGTCCCAGCTCTCTCAGCCTATGCTCATAGAAGAGATGCTCCAGTTCCTTAATCATCTTCATGTGTCTTCATGGTACTGTCTCCAGTGTGTCCATATCTCTCTTGTATTGAGGACCCCAGAACAAGACACTGTACTCCAGGTGTGGCCTCAACCAGCATTGAGTAGAGGGGAAGGATCACCTCCCTTCATCTGCTGGCAATGCTTGTCTCATGCAGCTCAGGCTGTCGTTAGCCTTCTTTGCTGCAAGGGCACATTGCTTGCTCATGTTCAGCTTGGTTTCCACCAGGACCCCCAGGTCCTCTTTTGCAAAGCTGCATAGATTGCTATTCATGGAACATGTGTTTTCTAGTTTTTTTTTTTACTGGCAGGGAGTGGAGGGGAACTGTTAAACGAAAATACTTTTTCCAAATATTTATATAAAAGGAACAGAAAAAAATAACGGTATGAGAATGAATGGAAAAAAATGCTTACTTATTGAAGAGAGAGGCCCTTCAAATGATGTCTACCATTTGGTGCAACAGTGCATGCCCAAGCAGCTGTGCCTACACGGGGTTCTGCTTTCAGGAACAACTGAGTATTACTACATCCTGATGACTCAGAAGGACATAAAATATTGGAACATCTTCACCACAAAATCATCACTTTTGCAAATGCAATCCGCCTTCTTTTGTAGTACTAAAACTGAAAGCATTTTTGGAAACAAAGATGCTGAATGTCTTCTCCCTTGTTCCCTCTCTTTGCTTGATGAATTAGCTCAAGTGCAACCTATGTTCTCACCTCAAGCTAGAGGAGGACAGATCCTATCATTCAGTCTCAAATGCTAAGTTAGATTCTTCTGTTCAGCTGTAAAGCAGCTGCATAAAGAATATCCCTTCAAGGTTTCTGTCTTGTTTCTGAACAATTAGATATTTATCTCTTGATAACTCTGCATGTGTTCTTTTCTGAATAGAGATTTCTCATGTTCCATTATCAGTGTTACTCATTAAAGGTAGATATGGGCAGAGATATCTAACAATTGTAATATTTATTATATATACCAGAAGAATGACATTTGCACATCAATAAGATTGCTTTGAAATTCTCTCCATAACTGTTTCCGATATCTACCCAGTAAAAATGGGAATAAGTATGACATGCTTTGAAAGCAGACACTAAACAAGAGAAAAAAATCATCACATTTATTAGGTTACTGCTTCAAGGCTGACTGTTTCCTAGTATACTCATGTCACCTCTCCAGACTCCTGGAAATTCTCAAATGAAATTGTATTGCAACTCTCAATACAAAAAGTAAATAATTACAATACTCATGACTGCTACATTTGTTAAGAAACAGTTTTAGTTATTCTTGTTTTACACTTACTTTCCTGTGAAGAAACAACAATTCAGAAAACAGTCAATCTTGTCTACCAGAAGCAGAATTAGAGAGAAGAAAGTCTCTTAAGTAGTATGACATCCCACAGATGAATGTAAGAGCATTGTTCTGTGCAGATGGAACTAGAACTCAAAAGAAAGTACCGCGTTTCTGCAGAAAAGTCAGTTTTTGGCAACACTTAATTCTTCTACCAATGAAAGGTGCAAGAACTTGATGAAATTTATACAACTGAATGCCTCAGAGAAAGTCCTGAATTCTCAAATGAGAAATTTACATGCTAAAAAGAGAGCAGGATTTGAAGAAACAGGTTAATAAAAAAGGGAATATAATACAATTTATATGTGTCTGTTATCCAAGGACCATAAAGTACACGGGAAATGTATCTATTAACTATTTTTGGCTGTATTCATATGAACAGCTTTACCACAAAATAGTTTCCAAAATTGCCTCAGTGTGACCTGTATCAACATAATAAATATTTTTAGTTCACTCCAATTTTCAGCCCTAAAATGTGATCCTGATCCACTTCAGGCTATTGCTGAAGATCAGAGTCATGGAAGCTCACGAAACAGAAACCCAAACTCAAATTGCATTCATACTATGTTCATATCAACAGCATCCCTGAAGCCAAACATAGGCAAGCAAGCACTTCCACCCACCCCAGCTACCTACCCCTTCCGATGTTGAAAGTATTAGTTCTCACTCCAGCCTCCAGTGTTTCTTTCCAGTCTGCCTGTCTGCCCTTAAATGTACTAAAAGCTATCTTTATGCCCACAAGTTCAAAAGACAGTGCAGAAATGCAAGCTTTAGCAAGCACTCTCTCCATAGTCAAAGCCATAAAATCTCTTTTGCCAAAGAGACAGAGCGTCATTATTTCTTCTCACACCAAGAGGAACTGTTGCCCTATGGAGCACCTCCTAAAAATGTGATACGTATACCTGCACATTGTCCATGGTCTCCAAGACTGTAAGCAGAAAAATATACAACACCACAGAGAAGAAAACAGAGCTCAGTGAGACATTGTAGGTAAACATTATTCAGGGATCCCTTGGAACTAATTTCTTGAAGTGGCTAGGACAGCCAGAGGGGCACACTTTTTGTTGCAAGGCTCTCAAAGCACAAGTGACTTAAGACTCCATGTTAAAGAATGAGTAATTCCCTTCCTTTGTGGCATCCCCAAATAAATTTGTTCTTGTTTTCCTGATCTTCTTGACAAAATGTAAAAAACCAACAGCTGTGCACCTTCACCCCTCTCAGTGCCTGGTTTCCATCTCCAGTGGCCAGCCCCAAGGAGAGTGTGACGCTTTTGACAATTTAGCAGAGCCTCAAGTTTCAAATATATGAAACCATGCTATTCTCTGTCTCATATTATTATCAGCCACCAAGGCACATAACTCTGAGGTGAAAAATGAGAACGTTACAGAGGTTTCAGCTGCCCCAACAAACACAGAGGTATGGGATAAGGTAAAGACAGGTGCCAGACACAATAACTATATATTTTCATTTCTTGTTTTAGTTTTCAAGCTTGCTGCTAGCTCTCATCCTCAGAAGCATGAATCATCCAGACATGAAAATCCAAACTCATGTGAACAGTGGCAATATGAAAGTATGAAAGCATTTCTGCACAGACAGCTTTGAATGATTTTACCAAATTCAAGCGTGCCTGTGTAAGCTATTTTAGTTTGACGAAAATTAGTTTTGCTTTAAACATTTTAATTCACATCTCAAATTTAAAAGGTAAACTGAACAAGCCTAAAAACATTTCAGAAAACTGAAAGTCACTGTCTCTTCTTTGTCGCTTGGACCCTGATCCAACCTTTTTGTGTCAGTATCTTTGTACAGTGCCTTTCAGCACAGATATGTGAGGGACAGTAGCAAAGACCTCTCACATATTGTTTCTTGGTGGTGGTCTCATAGAAAAGTCCACTTCATTTGTCAGAAATGCAGAATCTCTATTTTGGCTTGTCTGGCCGCTTCCTCCTGTACAGGACACAGCTTCCAGCTGGGCTGGTGCTGCCAACTTAATCATCTGCTGTCTCTTGTAACCTAGCTTCACCCCCAAATTCTCCACTATCTAAATATAGGAATAGCTGTATAACACAATTTAGTTCAGTTTATAAATACACTACGGCTCAAAACCCTGCCATCAATTTGTATAATCGGTAGAGAATTGTCTGAATATATAAACTCCTCCTGAATAGAAAATTTAACCCATATTGTCATTTATGTACCATATTTTCTGTTCCACATTTTTGTTTCTGTAATCTATTTCAGTCACAATTTCTTTCTTCAGGATGGGAAAGAACAAAGAGAAACTGTAAATTCCTGTACTGATTAAATATTTTGTCACATTTTTCATGGATGAATTCGTATCTATTTGCAAGTATTTTAATATCCAGAACAATTTGGTTTAGACAGCTATTTTCTTGCCCTTTGCTCTAAAGCATGACTTCTGCATGCACTCTTGATGTCTTTCTTAGAGGTAGCTCAACCCAGTAACCAGGTAGATGAGAAGATGCTGCAGCTCCGCGCACCAGTGTACACACACAAACACACACACGGCTGGTCACACAGACACCTCCACAGATGCCCAGTGCTCGTAGAAACATGAGTTGCAGAGCTGGCCCAACCCAGTTGCTCCCCTCCACTTGGTCAACTTGAAGTCAGCTAGTGGAATACGTACATATACATGCACACAACAACATGGGTGCCTCCAGCAGCTGGCCTTGGGCACGCAGCCCACGAGCAGGCCCCAGGTCCGCCACTCTCCCCAATTGCTGGCACTGGCACATGAGGCTTGCAGCCCCCACCAGCTGCTGGAGCTCAGACATCTTACCCTGTGCACCAGCCAGGCCAGCCTGAAGTTCAGTAGCATGCACCAACACCTGCTTAGCATAGGCAACACAGCCACGTGGAAAATAGAAATGCCCTGTAATAAGATGGAACAGGCTACAGGGCTCACACGAGAGTACTCACCGTCAGCCTATTTACACTGCACAGCCTTATATTTCCTTTTCCCCCTATCCCTTTGCCTTTTATCCTCTATTCCATCTATTTCCGACACTTGTTCTCAATATACCTTAGTCTCTTTCCTACCTATGGTCCTTCCCCTAAACATCCCAAAATAAGTTCCATGTGTCCCCAGAATCCCTTCAAAACATCATTCAGCAATATTTTTTACATAAACAGAAAATGCTTTTCCTCCCTGCATCCTATAGTAAGTCCCATGTGCCTTTCAGCCTGAAGATCTTTCCAGGAAGGAGCCTCTCCAAGTGATTTCTCTGGGTGGTTTCCACTCACAGGTCACAGCGGTTTCTTACCCATCACTGCTCCTCTGATCCTATTTGAGCCTTTGTGTTTTCTGCAATCATCTTCAGGCACTAAACAGTCTGACTAACTTGATGCTACATGTATGATAGCAGACAAGGTATCAGTAGACTTATGTTAAAACTGAAGGCCACCAACCAGTTCTCAGAGACGAGACAGGGTGACATTCTTGACAGGCCGTAGGTATCTTCCAGGTCTCCTTTGTTTTCCCAGCTGGGTTTATCCCTGCCTCTCTTTCTAACTGGTCTCTTCTGCTCACTTGGTCACTCTCCTGGACAAAAACTTCCCTCAGGTTTCTCTCTCAGACTATTTTTTCTATAAATTTTTCACTGTCCCTTCTGTGCCATTCAATCTAAAGACTTTCAAATCATGGTATCTTGTGATTAAAGTAGTCACAATGTGTGCGTGTGATCATAACTACTTTTGAATGCATCATATTCTGGTAATCCTGTTGTCTAATGATTTTCTGAAACTTTCCAAAATCTAAAGTAGAAGCCTAATCAGTTTTTGCGCTTCCTAGAAAACGCGAAATACAACTTCTGTTCTCTTAATGTTCAGTTTCACAGTAGTATTTCTTCTACCTGATTCTTCTCTGAAAGTTATGATTTTCTTTTTACCTACCATTTTTACCCCCACTCTAATCTAATTAAAAATAGATTTGTTTATGTCTCTCATTATAAATATATAGATAATGTATCATTATAACTTCCTGAAGTCCTAAATATTCTCAAAACATTTATTTCTTAGTGGCCAAGAAAATAACAGAAATATTTATCTTCTAAGATAACCAGTTTTGGAATTTCATTTCAGTTTTGGAGCTACTACAAAAAACAAATACAAAATAGAAGCAAAAACGCCAGATAACATTTCAGGATAGCATAATTAAAAATGTCACCAAAAAAAATTGTACTGTGAGGAGAGAGAGAGAGAACATATTAAAAAAATTCAGAAAAATCTGTTTCTTTCTGAGCAATTTAGGGGTTGTTTGTTTTTTAACAGAGCTTTTTATGGGAAACCTTCCATTGCAATTATGGATCAGCAACTGGTACTCCATAATAGTGAAGTTTTCTGTATAATTTTCCTTTTCTCTTTCCCTTTTTTTAGAGGAGAAAAATAACTCATAAATATTTCAGTTTCCAATTACTGAAAGATAAAGAGCAACACTGAAATGCTGAGATCTTGAATAACAGCACAAATTGTAGTACACCAAACAAAATACGCAAGGAAAGGGTTTTGTGGAACTGTGCAAGGCACTGATGCAACACAAATGTTTTGAGGAACATGATTTTGAAGCCCTCACATTATACCCTGCTTCCTTCTTCTGCTGGTTGAAATTTCTGCGAGACTCTTGCTGCTATTGAGATCAATAGTAGAAGTCCTACAGTCTTCAGTCTACAGAAGGAGATTTTTCCTTTTTACGTGTATGCATTGGTGTTAGTGACAAGAATATCATATATTATTCTAAAATGTGTTGACAACAGAATATTTGGCCCTTAAGAATTTATTTGTAGCTTCTTCAAGGAGCCACATAAAATTACAGACTTTTTCTGTTATTATATGAAATCATTTTTGAAATAGCTAATTTTTGAATCTCAGTCATTACAAAATACCAATGACTGTAGTACAGCTATTAATCAAATGCATAAATATATGTATATTGAAATATAGATTATCTCAGAAATGAAGGATTTGTTATCAAAAGTGGAACACTAATTGGAAGTTTTCTACATTTTATGTATGTTTGAGCCAAGGAATGAATAAGCTCATTCCTCATAACACAGTTAGAACATCTGAAACATGGCAGCTTTATGTAAGAAGGCCAGAACTCAAAAATATGTTCAAATATATTGCAGCATAAAAAGAAGCATCAATTTTAACATATGGTAGCTCTGATAAACATCGTTATTACCCCAAGAGCCCTTTAGCATGACAGCAACCCAGTCTCGTATTATGAAAGGAAAATACTTATAAAACCAAAGTTGTTTTCACACAACAAAAAGCACTCATAGGAAAAATGTATGAGAATAGCTTTTGTGGTTTCATATGTGTTTTTAGTTTCTACAGCTATTTTTTAATGAGTGTTAATGGTATTACTCTTTCACAATAAACATGGGAAACTGCAAAAAACATAATAAACCGAAAAAACCTGTACCTATAAGTACTATTAGCACACGAGTATTATTTGTTACAGCAAGATGGAGGTTCAGTAGAAATAGAATATTTGATTAATCTGTACTCCTGCAGCTTCTCTTTGCAGACTACCCAGCTAAACCAAACTACTAGGATGACTTAATTCCACAAATTGTGATTTTCGGAAGGTGTTCCTACAGAGCATCATTATACACAATTATTCAAACAAGATGTATGTTCGAAGGAAAAGCCATATCCCGTGGTTATACTTTGGTTAGAAATAGTTGAGGCTGTCTCAGCTGTCAGTATTTATAACCTAGTCCCAGAAAGCTCTTGAATTTCAGGCAACTGTCCCTCATCCTTAAATTAAGTGTAAGCTATCAGTTCCAGAGAAGCAAGACTGAGCAGAAAGAAGTAAGTCTTTTTTGGGTAGATTTTCCTTATTTGAGCAGATCTTCTCCATTTTGGTGAAAGCTAATACAGCTTCATATCAGGAGTTATGAATTTCCCTGCAGAGAACAGAATTGAATACTTTTTTTCATGGGAAAAGCAGTGTAACAGAGTTCTGTTTCCCGTATCAGTTCAGTGACAGCTCATCATTACTTCGTGACTGAAGGCTGCACTGAGCACTCTGCAGAACTGGGCTTATTCTGTTGACAAAGCAGAATTTTGCTGCAATCTGCTGAAATGCCTAACCAGAGGAAGGGTAGGCCACCTCTTCCCACACACAGGTTCCTCTAAGACAGCTTCCTGCTGTAGTTTCCCTGGACAGTTAGACTTGTGGCTTAAATAAAAATATCATCGGTGGTGATTTCAAACAGCAACATGGTATGTGATATTCAGAAGCAGAGGAAAGTCCCTACACTGTCATGCAGCATAGGCATATTTATATATACAGATATTTAATGTTTTAAAGGTAGGAGAATTTTTACAACATGATTTGTAAAAGCATTGCCTTCATTATGATGTCATCAATGCAAAAAATAGGAAGGCCCTGACTTAAATGATACTATATAGGAAGAAATTCTTTCCTGTGAGGGTGGTGAGACACTGGAACAGGTTGCCCAGGGAGGCTGTGGATGCCTCATCCCTGGAAGTGTTCAAGGCCAGGCTGGATGGGGCTTTGAGCAGCCTGGTCTAGTGGGAGGTGTCCCTGCCCATGGCAGGGGGTTGGAACTAGATGATCTTTAAGGTCCCTTCCAACCCGAACCATTCTGTGATTCTATGATTCTATATGCTTTTAGCTCTTCCTTTCTGCATACTTACAGTATGAATCAGTTATTAGTTATACGATTATACATTATTTTTCACTGTGAACTTAGCTCATTTACATGCCCAGTGTAGACTAACATTTCCTAACTTTCTAATGCTTAACATTACCAACTATGAAACATTCCTTTCAATACTTTCTCTAAAAACATAATTCTCAATTATTAAATCACATTGGGCATGTTGGAATTCAGAGATGTGGCTATCAGACATGCCATGGTGAAGCTCAGGAGCCCCTGCATATAGCTTAGTTTATTCTGCGGGGGAAAAGAAAAAGGAAAAGGGAAAAGCGAAAACGGAAAAGCGAAAGGGAAAAGGGAACAGGAAGCTACTTCAGAGCAGAGAAAAAGTCACATTATTCTCCAGAAGGTCCCCTGGGCTACTGAGGCCCTCAAGTTAAAATACAGACATGGAGAGACCCTATATATCAAGTGTAGCTCAAAAGAGAAGAGAGTGGTTATATAAACCTTACATCCTCTTTCCCCACCAAAAAATCCAAGAATAAGATTGTTTTTGTGGAGAGAGTGACAGATCTGACTGCAGCACCACTAAAATATCATTCTTTTATCACTTGCCCTCATTTCAGTTTTAATAAGCTCTCTTGGCTCTCTTATCTTTTTATGTTCACTCCACAGCAATTAAACAGAAATGCAAATGTCATACCCATTTTTATAACTGTGCCTCTTATAAAACTGCAATAAAGTCAAGTAAATGAAATATTTGTTAAATGATCTGTTGTCTTTTTGTCAACAAGATCCAGCTAATATAAAGATAATGCCTGTGTATGTACCATATGTGTGTTTGCATGTTGTATAAACATGGGAAGATTATTAGTTACAATTCCAGCACAACTTCCGAGGAAGCATTAGACTTTGAAAGCACAAATCAGTTAAATAAGGCAGGAAGAGAGTTTATGAATATTCAGTTTGGATTTCAAAACAGCTGTTCTATTTGACCATTAAAAAAATTACCCCCTTTTTATTTACTATATGCAAACATCCAGTAAAGTGAGATTGCTTTCACACAAATATCTGGTAGCTACTTTAATTCAGATGTGTTTTCCTACAACCCTCTTCCCTCTTTAAAGGGAAGCCTCATCATAGAGCAAACAAGTGAATTCATATTTATTTTTCTCTGTTTTTCTATGAAACGAATTTAGAATTCCAATCGAGAGAGTATAGCACACAAAATAATTCATTGATCATCTATCTTGAATAATGAACTACATGCTGTCACAGGGATGACAGTTGGTCACTACCAGCAGTAGAAAAGACCTCACCCAAAGTATGAGGAGTGTGCTTTGCCGATCCACCCACCTCCAGCTCAAGTATTTGCCTGTGACCTCAACTAAAGGCAGCCAAGTGTTTCACACTGAAATACATTTGCCTCATCATCCGTGAAGTTTAAAAGTGTTATTTTGCAGAGGAGGAACTGACATGGAAAGACTACATCCCCACTCATCCCAAACAGTAATATGACTAAGTATCACAAAAAAAATTTAAATCCAATTCTGAACACTTACTGTCTGTAATCAACTCCCTTTCTGAATTAGCATGTTACAGGATGAAGGGGCAGGAGCCAGAAAGAACATATAAAAGAAAAAGCTACATTCCTATTTTATTTGTAGCATATAAATACAACCCTTCCTTGTGACTCCGTCATTTTTTCCTCCACTTGTTCAGCCTTTACACAAACTATTCACAGGCATGCATAACAGCAGGGTGGTAACATCAGGAAAATGGCAGAGGTGAAATCAAGATGCAAGTGGCCTAAATAGCAGTGACTGAGCCTGTGTCAAACAGCAACACATCAGGGTAGATTAGAAGAACCAGGCAAAACGAAGAGCCGTATTGGGTTTACATGGCAAGGTGTTGGCAGCAGAGGGCTGCGGAGGTGGCCTGTGTAAGAAGAAGCCAGGGGCTGCACCATGCCAGACAGACACTGTTCCAGCTGGCTCCAATAGACCTACCTCAGGACATAGCTGAGCCCAGCAGCCAAGCTGGCCATGCACCTGGGAAAGCATATTTAGGAACGCATTTAAGAAAATCACTGTGCAGCAGCTATGAGAAAGAGGACTGACAAAAAAAAATCTGTGCGAAAGAGCCCTGCAGACACTAAGCTTGGTGAAGAAGGAGGGGGAAAAGGTGCTCCAGGTGTTGGAGCAGAGATTCCCCTGCATGGAGAAAACCATGGTGATGCAGGTTGGCTCCCTGTAGACCATCGATTATCATGCTGGAGCAGATATCCACACTGCAGCCTGTGGAGGACCCCATGTCGCAGAAGGTGGCCATGCCACGAAGGAAGTTGCAGCCTGTGGAGATTCTGCACAGGAGCAGCAGGTTTTCTGGAAAGGGCTGCATCTCATGCTATAGCAGTCTGTTTCTGAAGGACAATACCCTGTGGAAAGGACCCATGCTGGAGCAAATCTTGAAGAACTGCAGCCCATGGGAAGGAGCGAAATTGGAGTAGCTCGTGAAGGACTGTATCCCTTGGGAGGGACCCCACACTGGAGAAGGACAAAAGTGCAAGGAGGAAGGAACGTCAGAGATGAACTTCTACGAATTGACTGCAACCCTCATTCCCCGTTCCCCTGTGTCACACCAGGTTGGGGGGGAGGAGGTAGAGATGAGAATGGAGGAATGAAGTTGAGCCTGGGATGAAGGAGGAGACTGGGGGAAGTTGTTCTTAGTTTTGCCTTTGTTTCTTACAATCCCACTCTTTTTTTTTTTTAATTGACAATAAATTAAATTAATTTTGCCCAAGCCAAGTCTGTTTTGCCCATGAAGGTAATTGGTAAGTGATCTCCCTGTCTTTATCTTGACCCCCAAGCTTTTTAATCTTATTTTTTCCCCCCATCGTCTTGAGAAGGGGGAGAGAGAAGCTGGGTATCTGACAGCCAGCCAAGGTTAACCTTCCACAGAGGCAAATCATTAAGTCCCTACTGGCACTCAAAGTAGTCTTGATTCCCAAAGGTATGAGAAAAAAAAATTGGTTTTAATTTTTACTGCCACTTATTCTCTAATGATATTTTATTAATCTCACTATCCGCCTCAGCAATATCCTCATACATTAAAAAATGGCTTTGTTTTAGATAGGCTATTATATACTGTAATCTTCAAAAAGTATATTCATTAGACATGAGTTGTATGATTTTCTGCAGAGTTATAGAAAAAGAAGACAGAACCAACACAAAGATGACATGGTAGGCAGGAGTAACACTTGTTTAAGCATCACTTTCGGAGACTAGACAAGAACATCACTTTGATGTACCATACCAAGTATTATATTATAATTTTGAATACTAAAAGGCAGAAAAAGACCATAAAATGTAGCATGACTGAAAAGCTGTCTTTAAAAAGATCAGAATAACACTGCATTGCAAAAGAAATAGTTTGAATAAAATGTGGGGGCAACTATGAACTGAGAAAGGACTATAAAATACATTACCTACAGACAAACCAAACCAGAGTTCATCTTTTCTAAATTCAAAGTAATTTATTTTGTCTATTAAGTTTTAAATGTGTTTGCTACTTTCTCTTCATCTTGACTCTGATGCGACATTTTGTCTTCACAAAAAGCTAGTCTTCTCTGCTTTGCTCTCACTTTTTTTCTTTTCCTTTTTTAAAATTTACACGTCATCAACAGCAAAAACATTTTGAATGTAAATCCTAATCTGTCATATAATGCAATGAACAGAAAAATAAATGCAGAGTCCCACAAGTTTTCAATAGTACTTCTCAAATGCTTTCAAAAGCAGTGGTCGCACAACCTCAAAGACTCTGTGCCTTGAGGTAGTGGAGCAGCTGGAGGTACAAAGCCATGTCTCCAGTATGCAACCAACTATAATAGCTCATTAACAGATGTAGTGAAAAAACCTGGGGTTTTGATAGGAGATTTGGTGTTTCTCATAATAGATTTCAACCTTCACTTCTGTAATTAGTACATAATATAATAATAACAATAAACAACTAAAAGGCATGAAAATAATTCTAATCAACGCCTCGTCCAAAATAAACCACTTCCAAAAAATGGAGCAATCCTCCTTAGCCATACTTCAATGTTATCGTTCAAACACATTGCATCTGTCCGTGAAACTTCTATTTCTTCTTATATTCTGAGTAACACACAAGAATAACTGAAAAGGAAGCCAAGCGGGATTACTCTACAGCAGAACTAGCACAGAACGGTTACTGCTTTAGGTCCCGAGAGGTAGCAGTGTTACACTGCATGCAAACAATCCCGAAAGAAGACGACTGAATGGAATGTATCGTTCAGTATTTCTGAAAGGTTGAACCAAGGGTTTGGATGCTTTCATTGTCTCGCCAATTGAAGCAACTTGAATGCAGCTGCTATTTACTAAGCAGGCTGGCCTTTATGATCTCTTTAATAGGTCACAGTTAGATACTCAATGGTAGAGGCATATAAATGTTTACAACGGAACATAGATTTTACAAATCTATACCTTTCTGTACACATCAATTTTAAACCCACACTTACAAATGCCTTTATACTGAAAATAAACTTAAATCCCATGTTTTTCCTGTAGTTCAAGTCTTAGAATTGTAACATATTATTTGTATTCTAGTAGTGTCAAAATGTTCTGGTCAAAATGAATGCCTCCCTGTTTTAGGTGTTGTGTATAAACACTCAAGAAGAAAGCCCATGACTGAAAATTTTACATTAGAAAAGAACTGACCTTTCAAAAAGAGGAGGAAGAGTGTTTAAGATACAAAGTTACATGTTTTTTTACTTCTTGTTTCTGAAACTTTACTTCTTTTTTCCTAAAACTGAAAAATAAATAAGGACGACTGTGCAGATTATAACTGCTGACAGGTAGATCACTGAGAAAAAAAATGAACTTTTAAAGTGTTTGAAACTGTTTGTATTTTGAGGAGAAGCAGAATGTAGGCAGGCCAGGCAGAAAGGCTGTCAGGAAGGGAGGCCTGGAGGAAGCCCGGCACGGAGATGAGTGATCTCTTAAGCAACACAGGAAAGGATTAAGGTCACTTCGTTCCTGATCTAAAGTCGGTTTGCAGTGAACAGGAACTTTTCCACTTAGTTCAACAGACTTGGAGCAGCGCTGGTTTTCGGTAAGTTTCTTTCCTGTCTGAGGAGGAAGAAAAGGTGGAATAAATTCTTTAAGAAGTCAGTCAGCTCACAACCATGTGCCTTCACAAGGGCTTAATTAGGCTTCAGGTGTCCTCAGCTCACTCTGCAAGAGCCGACATCCAAAACAGGAGTATAAAGTCTCCCAATTCATCTCTGTGCATCTCGTCCTGCAGATGCCATAACGTCGGTGCACTGGGGCTGCTCTGAGACCAGGCTCCCACTGGCATGCACCGTGCAGAGGAGACGGCACTGCCTCATGTAAACAAGACCTAGGCGTCTTTGAGGCTGTTTCTCAGGTTGCCTTTCTGAGGCTTTCAATATCCCAAAGTGAAATAAGTCTTGTTACAACTGGTACAGTGGTAGGGAATCGGATTCTTAAGAAAAATATTTCTCTAACCCAAGGAGTCAGGAGAAGCTGGTGCATAATATCCTCATTTCCAACAGCATTTTTGCTGGAAGAGCTGAGGACAGAAAAAATGAAAACCCTTAAAATAATATTAAATTGGTTTATAAAATAACTCCATGAAAAGTTGTTACAGAACGTGAAGACCAATATACCACTTACATATTTTAAGTAGATAGGAACATGATCAGCTGCAACATGGAGCAGACAATGTGTTCCAGAAACAAGGAGGAAAATATGTGTTTGTCTGGTGTATAAGTTATAATTAAGTCAGCATCTCATGAGACACAAGTTAAAGAGAGATTTACACTTCCAGATAGGATACTTATAATATGGGAAAGAGAATACAAAGATGGCAAAGATATCCTAAAATAGCTTGTTATGTGGAATAAAATTTTAAATACCTTTCTGTATCATGTTAGTAAAAATGCTGTGACTGTACAATTTCTTGTTCTCAGAGAAATGAAGCAAACAGCTTTGAAAGCAGAGAGAAAAAACTCACTTTGAGAATTATTGCCTGTGTCAGCAGCTGTTATTCACATTTCTTACATATGGTGCCAAGAAAAAATATGCTTCTTCAGACATATTATAGTACTTTGCATCATTGTGTAATTTTGACAGTCTGAGAGATATTTGTTTCTTGAATTCTGTTTAGAAGAGCACATATACCAAAGCTGAGCAGAATTTAAAGTGAACAGAGTAAAGACCCTTATGCCAATATACAACCCCGCCCCCCAAAATAGCAGTTGTGTACACAGACACAAAATCATACAGGACATACTAGGAAAAACATGTCTTGAATGACTGCAGGCAGACACTCTTCCATGGAAAAATCAAGGATTAAAAAGAATACTATTTTTTCATAAGAAAAAAATTATCTGCAATTACTCTGATGAAAACTATTTCCAAGAATATAAAAAAAACCAACCCAGACTGCTTTGCCAGTAGTCCATTCGAGTATGCTTTAGAGTTATCTGTGTGAAGACCATTCCCATGATTTGCAGCAGAAGGTACTCTCTAAGGGAAGGTGAATAATTTCAGTAACCTGGGATTAAAGCATTAACGAGGATCGTGAAGCTTAGCTATGGAACTACTCAGAAATCAATACAGACTATGGAACAAAAATTCAAAGTACAACCAAGCAGACAAATGGTGAAGGAAGCACGATGGCTCTAGGTGATAAAGTACAGGCTCACGAGACCTGGGAGTTTTATGCATTTTTTCCTCCACTACTTTTGCTGGTCTGTTCTATGGTAATCTGCTTTTCAATTTTCTTATGAATATATGATTAATATTAATGCTTACATATTTAAGATAATAAAAAGAACTATGCAATAGTTGTGACTGTTCAGTCTTAATCTTCTTCAGTTTATACTGAAAGAAAAACAACTTACAACCTTGCCAAATGCAGAAGGAAAAGGAAACTTCTTAGCTTTAGTAATTATTTGATCAGCTAAGAATATAATGATAGTTTAAAAAAATGCAGCAAAGCATTTTCTTTGGTGACAAAACTTGTTTTGCAAAACTTAAATATTTCTGGTTTTAAAATGAAATAGGATACCTAGGCTTTGCTGAGTCTTGAGTACAGTAGTCATAAATGATGAAAACTACAAAGAAAAAAGATCACTAGTTATTAGAAGTCTATTTTCTTTGACAGACCTATGGTGTTAAAAATCTAGGGTATTGGGAATGCGATATTATATCATCAGATAGAAATGCATTACTAGTATTCAAATACATACAATCTAAGTACTTTGTGAATCTCTGTGACTAATGTTTCTTAAAGCCACTTAATAGGTGGTTTTCAAAGATACCAAGTTATAGTCTCATACGTTCTCATAGACCTCTTTGGTAATTATAGCAATTAAATATAGTTCTAGAATATGTTAGAGACAGAAATGTAAAAAATTGAGTATTTATAGTCAATTTCCATAGGTTAAATTATAATACATGCCTTGAGTTTATTGAAAAATTTAATTTAAGATTTTAACTATGTTGTATATTTTTCAGACTGTAAACTCAGAGTATTGCTACTGATATGAAATACTAATTGTAAATAACATTTTATTTATTTTTCTTTCAAATAAATGCTTGAAAGGAAATTATTAGATTCTTTCTTTTTTTTGGCTGTAATGTATAAAACAGAAAATACTGGTTTGCCGGTGCGTCTTATTCCTTTCATAACCAGACTTCATAATCTCCAAAATTTTCCACAGAGAAGCAGTGTGTATTTCTTTAAAACACATTTCCATGAGTAGAAACACTGAAAAACACACTCCACTACAATGATATGAGCACGGCCACTGCTGCTGAGCCATAGTTGGGGAAAGACATCTCATCTGCCAGTACAAATTTCCTCGTTTTGTATTGTTATGTTTTCTCATTGCCTCAACTGCCTTTCACTTTGAAGTGGAAAGGACTCATTACAGTTATTGTCACTTAATCTGAGAGTACTAGGAGTCTTGCACCATCATTTATTAGCAATGTCCGTCGCACCTTGCACAGTTTAATAATAAATGTGAAGTTTAATACCTTTCAGTGTAATAGCAACTTTGTTCATTCTCAAAGTGACTAGCACACCAATTTTTTCAACAGATGTCTAATAGTACAGTGGAATAGCATCATGATGCATGTATGACATAGGACTAATCTGATGTAATGAACCATAATGGACAAGACAATACAACATAGACTTTAAAAAGGGGTATGGACATATAATTTACATGATGCATAGCATCATTGTAGTTTATGGAATAGATGATAAAACATTTTCAATTGTTTACGTGCTTTTTTCTAAAAAAAAAAAATCAGTAATTGTTCTGAAGAACACTACCCTTTCTAAACCATAACCGTGCACCTCAGATTGACAAGTTCTTGAATAAACAGGAGGCTGCCATTTGTATAAGCATCTACCTGAACAATAAAGGAGATCAAATTATCTTGTTATTAAATAATACCCACACGTATGACTAAAGAACTATATTTCTGGAATTCTTTTAAATACTACCTAAGTGTAAGAGAATTGTATTAACATCTAAATATCCACCACCCCACCCCCATCGTAGAAATCAATATGTTTTAGTGACATTTTGAATCTTGATAAACATTTCAGAAATTGTTAAATTGCAGGTGGTAAATGACACTCAGAGTATTTCAATACTTAAGGATCATCATGCCCTTGGGGATGTAGCACTTGAAGATTGTATCACTGATTCTGAAATCATGCTTCCTTCAAGCCAGGTTAAGCTAAAAACAAATAATATTTCTTTATAAGATATAAAAATAGAAATATATTCAGAAAATACTATCAAAAGGGAGTTTTAAAGGACTGAAAAGACACTTAGACATAGATCTAGCTTGTACTTATGTAAGTTCCAAACAATCCTTTCACTTTTTACCTGTTCAGCTGACAATCTAGGAAGAAATGCTTCATAGTGCCTTGTCTGAGAAGACTGTTGTTCAACAGTCCACGACCTTCGTGTTACTCTCATTAATAATGTCCATTTTTCGGATAAATACAGCTTTCCAAAGCCTAAATTAATCTTTAAGGTTCCTCAGATACTAGATCTGTAGTTTTCTACATCAAGTTTCTGGCTCTTTAACTTTATAACCAGAAATTTCTACCTGTAGATAGAATGTTATCTGCTCATTCTAGCTTTAGAAGTCATCATGCTTTTATATGACAATGTGCAATTATTAACTGGTCAGAGAATAGCAAGGATAAATGCCACAGCTTGGAGACTATTAAAAAATCATTAAAGAGGTAAGACTGACATTCTTGTCAAGGCAATATCAAAAACTCACTCTGAAGCCTTTCAAAATTTAATTTGATTTTTTGCATAGAGAAGGAAACTGACATTTTATAAGCAAAAAAATGAAATTAACGTCCATAGTTAATATATATAGAATATGTTAAACTCAGGAGAATAAGCGAGCATTTGAGAGGTGAGGCACTTGGATAAGTTGAGCAAAGCTGAGTTAACAATAAGGCTTGTTTGGCCTTTCCTGAACATTTCTGTGCATATGCGTTTTAGAACGTCAAAACTACAACAGCTGAACTATGAATTAAATACCCTTTTGAACTATGAGATCCTTATTCCCTTCCCAGAAAGAAACCAAAGCAAAAGAGTGCCTATAAAGCAAAATGCTCAGTCTTTTAAAGTCTGTATTGTGGAACTGAAACTCCCTTTAGTAGCTTTTTGAGTGTTGTTATTATTAGATGGAGAAATTTCAGACACAGCTTCTTATTGCAAATTTTTTTTTTTTTCCATTTCAGAGGAAATTTCTGAAAAAATATTCCTCCATTCTCCTCCGGAACAAAAATATTAAAATATTGTCAGTTTGTTCAAAACAGAAATCACAGCTTTGGTATTTGTCAAGTTTGGATTTTAGTATTGCTTGATTCAAATTACTTGGTCTTATGGTTGAAGAGTTTAAGAAAAGCTATCTGAATAAAGTAACTCAGTTTTTCAGAAGGAATGGTATACTGGGAATCCTCAAAGGCAGTTGAAACACAGTATTTTCCTCACTATGAATATTCCCTATTTCCCCATTGGCATCTGAATCCCTTCCAGGGGAAATTGGATATATGGATAATGTTACACAATACTTCACTAGCATAGTCTGAATTTTACATTTTGTTTGGAGCTCCCTGCCATCCTCAGACCAGGGATTCAACTGCCTAATCCATAGCCAAATGTGTGCAGTGCAGCGTTGAGCCTTTGGCTTAGTTCTACTGAGAGAATTGTTTTAAGATGTGAGAGTATATGTAATCTAAAGCCATACAAGATTGGAAAAATAACTATAATTGTTGAGAAAATAATAGCCTACATTCTGCTTCTCATCAAAATTCCAGAGGAAACAAACTACCATGAAAGTTGTGATATTTTGAAAAAAAAAAACCAAAACCAAAAATACCCCAACCAACCAACCAACCAAAAACCCAGTAACAGAGCAACTCAGCATGCCTGAAGATCAGCCCACCTCAAGGAGCAACAGAGGCCAACTTTTCCCTAACCCATGGCTGTCTCACTGTCAGTATCTCACATGTATCAGGGGTCTCATTCACGGTGTAGCTACATTAAAGGTTAGCATATTACTGCCAGTTGTCTACTGTATGCCTTGGTCAATAAATAACTGCTGAACTTCTCTGCACTCTTAACTTGTGCATATACCGTATGCAGAGTCTGCATGTAACAGAAGGTGTCTTACTAAACATGACCCACTCACAGGTAATTTCTATCTCCTCAGTGAAATCTTCTTTGGAAAACAGAGGCCTATTTGTGCAAAATACAATTAACCGGATTATTAGATACGTAAAGGTCTCTTGAAGATCTGGATTTTAGTAGGAAAAATTACATCTCTGTATGTTTCACAGTCTTGTCTTAAAAGTTAAGCTTTTCAGCAATATTTTTTGAGAGGGAGGAAAACTACACAGTTAATCAAGGTGCTGGTCTAGGGATTTAGTAGAGGCAGTTTCAACTTCCTCTGCCACCATAAATTTTCTGTGCAATTTTGAGCTAGTTCAGTTAGATACTTTTAAATGTTTAAACACTTGAGGTTCATACAAAGCAACAGAATTTAGGACCCTAAGTATCTAATTGCAAACTGCCCTCTCTGTGGTTCAGGTCCCTCTTCACTCTCTCTGCCTCAAATGCTTGTTGCAAACGTGAAAGATCAAAAGCTGTTCAGATAATGTACAAGAGCACACACTACATTAAAAGTACTTAAAATCAACAGTCTTGTGTCAGAATGTATTTTGAATGGTATTTCAGAAAATAAGGTTTTTCAAACCACTAGGGGAAAAAAATAAATATCTAAATACTGTGTTGCAGAAAAAAGTTGCCAAAGGAACTCAGATACATTGTTTCTAATGTTTACAAGCATAACGAATACAGTCAGTCAAAATACAGTAAAGTGATTGAGACTCTTAAGATCATCAAGTTCAACCATTAACCTAACACTGACAAAACCACCAATAAACCATGTCCCTCAGCACCACATCTACACGGCTTTTAAATACCTCCAGGGATGGTGCCTCAACCAATTCCCTGGGCAGCCTGTTCCAATGCTTGATAACCCTTTCGGTGAAGAAATTTTTCCTAATACCCATTCTAAACCTCCTCTGGCACAACTTGAGGCCATTTCCTCTTGTCCTCTCACCTGTTACTTGGGAAAAGAGACCGACCTCCACCTTGCTACAACCTCCTTTCAGGCAGTTGTAGAGAGCGATAAGGTCTCCCCCCAGCCTCCTTTTCTCCAGGCTCAACAACCCCAGCTCCCTCAGCCGCTCCTCATAAGATGTGTCCTCTAGACCCCTCACCAGCTTCGTTGCCCTTCTCTGGATCCGCTCCAGCACCTCAATGTCTTTCTTGTAGTGAGGAGCCCAAAACAGAACACAGTATTCGAGGTGCGGCTTCACCAGTGCTGAGTGCAAAGGGGACAATCACACGTAGTTAAAGAAACTCTTTAAATTTATAGATAAAAACTGTAAACGGACTTAAAAAGACAGGAAGACCTGATCAGAGAGAAGCCACCAAGTTCATCAGGCTGGATATCAGATTCAGTGAACTTTCATAAAGTGAAGCTCATTCACAAAACATAGACCTCAATGGAGAATATAGTGAATGAGAGTACTATTTCTTTGCAATTTAAAGGATACACGAATGTTGCAGTCATCAGAACAAATAATTTAAATATTTTAAAAAATGGAATAATACATCTCACTATTTTCTTTCTTTTTTATTTTTCAATACTATTACTTGCAATTTAAAGGATACACGAATGTTGCAGTCATCAGAACAAATAATTTAAATATTTTAAAAAATGGAATAATACATCTCACTATTTTCTTTCTTTTTTATTTTTCAATATTATTACTTGCAATTTCCATCTTTTGCAAACACAAATACTTAATTTTAAAAAATTATTGGAGAGTACAATTCTAATAAACTATGTTCATGAGAATCTATAATGTTGACAGGAAAAATATCTCAATTGTGTTTGCTTGTCTGTTTGGTTTTAAGCTATCAGGAAGAATCATAAAAAGCTCAGAAAAAGACATATGTTAACGAATTTCCGCTAATTCTTCAGCTCAAATCACATCAGACTACTTTGTACATTATATTTTGATGCTTCATGATATTTAAAAATTGAGATTTAGCATCTGGTCTCACTTTTCAGTATATTTTCTCTAGGAAAATAAGGAGACATTATCATATGCCTCTGTTTAACGCAGCTTATCTACTTCATGGACAAGTGAAGTTTGTCAGTGAAAGGCTTGCAGATCCTTATCTGCAAGGCACCGTATAATACAAATTACTATTACTGACAATAATTTTTGCTGACAGTGTTTATTCACTGCACTAACAAACAAAATTCTTGAGAAAGTTTGGCTATCGTGTTTAAACCATTAGCAATTTAGGATTCTTCAACTGCTAAATACAAAATGTGGGCAGTTCTGAGCACTCTCTTCACTTTGATTTTTTGAACTAAAAGCCTTCAAAGATGGCTTAGATGGAGAGAATATGTTCTTTTTAAAAAAAAAAACAAACAAACAAGCAAACTTTGGTAATATATTGTGTCAGACTGCCTAGAAAACTAAGCAACAAAATCACTAGCATATGAATAATTTTTGTCCAGTACACACTTCTGTCTGTTTCTTTCTTTTTGTTTCTTTTTCTTATATAATAATTACGAAAACTTGAGAACTCCATGCTGGTCCTTTCCATTAGGACAGGAGAAAGTAACAGTTAGAATCAACTAAAACCCTGAAAGATACCCTGCAAAGCAACAGAATGTCATCAGCAGCAGAAAAAGCTTTGCTGACTGGGCTGCTGTCTACTTCGGCAGAAGCCTATGCTCACTATATATATCAAACTGTGTGCTGGTGTATTTTGCTCCATGAAAACTGTTTCTTCTGTCATTATTCTTCCCTGAGCATACACTTATGACCGCAGCTCCTATTGATTTTCCCAGTTAGGGACAGGAATCAGGCTGGACACAGAAGTACTGCATTATCTCCCCTCATTCCTCAAATAGGGAAAGGGAAAGCAACTCAGGGAAATCAAATTATTGTTGGAGGTAAAACGTGGAAAAAGGAAGAAGGATGAGGGTGAAAAGTGAAGTGTTAGGTATGCCCAAGGATCTGACATAGGAAAAGAGCAGAAGTGAGACTGTGGGATCTCCCCACTCCTGCTCCCTGCCCCAATCCTCAAGCTTCTTCCCTTTTGTCCTATTGAGACCCAGCTTTTTAAGGCAAGGAGGAAATACAAGAGATGATGGGCTTTCAAAGGGAAATAAAAAACTAAAAAAAAAGGGAGGAGGAAAGCACAGCCAGCAACTCAACAAGAGGTCCTAGAGAAAACAGTAAGGAAATATAAAGCAGGATACTCAATACCTGTGTGCAGTGATTAGTAAATATAGCGGAACAGAATATAGCATTGAATAATTGAATTGCACACAGACAGGTGTATGCTGTAGCTTTGATTTTCATAAATAGAAATTTTATTTAACTTTTAGAACATAAAAAGGTATGTGATCTCTCTGCTGCTATATAGGTAAGCAGATCATTGATAGTAAACAATGATAAAATTGTTTTTCACACAGGCAGTTCCACAGTATAAAGCTGGTTCCATGCTGAAAGAAACATTGGATTTCCCTCATGTAATTGCTTTTACAAAATATATTGAGTGGTAATAATTGACTGATAACCTCAGAAGCTCAGTGCACTATGGTGAAAAGACAAAGTACACATTTTTGACTGTATGAAATAAAATTTTCTTTAGGTTATCAAGTGACTTACAAAAGCATCCGTTTCACAAGGGGCCTGGTCATAATTCAAAGACAATATGCAGACTGAGAAACAGCCACGTATGGTATTAAATTTGTATTGCCTATACAGCTGCTACTGTACTGATTGGCAGTTGAGCGCGTGTATTGCATATGGATAAAAAATAACGAGTGCATTCATTATAATGAGTGATTCACAATAAAAGATAACTAGGAGGTAAAAATCATGATGCAATGCCTAAGGAAGAGTATGCAAATAATAGAAAAAAGGAGGATTCCAGGTTTGAATCCCGGCTGTTGGATAGTTTAGACTTCACTGATCACTACCAATTTCATCCTGAGAAAAGAAGATAGTATGTACGTTTGCTACTAGCCATTGTGTCTGAATAAGGTGCCCTGTGTGACAAGTCCAGATTTAAACCTGTCTTTAAGGTTTACCAGGTAAGCTTAGGATATTTTTTTAGTGTCAGAACAGAATACTGGAGCGATCGGTATTGACAGTAATTATTTTCCAAGTAGCTGATCCTGAAAGATCCCAGAGTAGCGCAGGATCTTCAGTATGCTGAGAGAAGTACCAGCCAAAATCCTAAATTACAATCCTATAAAAGGACTGCATGAGAAAGATAAGCCTGAATACATATTAAAAAAAAGAAAAAGATTTCAGAATTTAAAATTCATTATGATGAAAAAATTTTCATTAAGATGTTAGTTTAGGTCCTGTCAATACATCATTACTGCTTGTGCCAGGAGAGACAACACCCAGGCCATCTGTGACTTCAGAAGTGTGGGCTCCACCATTACTAGAAAAATGGCACACTCATACCCCAGCTACAGCTTTTTATTTTAGGTTTCATGGCACAGCTCAAGAGAAGAACATCTCACCTTGCCTAAAAAAATACTTCAAGGAGCAGATATTGCAAACTGGAAAAGAAGCATGTTCAAATCATGGGAAAAAGCAATAACTGTCATGGAATATTTCTCAAGATTAAGCCATTCATTTTTCAAAATCTCATAAAACTTTTTTTAATCTTCATGTTTTCTAGGTTGCCCTCAAGATCAATCAATTTCTTAAGGTTGTATGATGAATTAAAGATGAAATTGCTGCTATCTGATCCAAAATTATAAAAACACACCCCCCGTGCAAGTAAATATACATGTAAATGGTTATGACAAAATTTGAAAAATGTAAGAAGAATTTATCATAGTCACTTTATAGATTTGCTCTAAAAGCCTCCACTGACTGTACAGGCAATGTCATTGCAAAACTACAGAGACATCATTATTTGCATGCTTTTTAGAACCATTTTCATGTAGCATTATGACTGAAAAACAATTAAAATTCAGGTCTTCAGAGACCCAATGGCAATGCCGTCACAATGCAATTTTAGACAATTCAATTTAGATGCAGCAGCTGCTTTTCAATGAGATTTTGATGTTTACCCAATTTTGCTGCTGGGTTAATTGAGTCATATTGAGGTCAAGTGGCTTGTCTGCAATCACCCAGATGTAGGCTCAGTGAGAATTACAGCTCAGGACTACCACAGCTATAAACTTCTGTTTCCTCTAATAGGGCAAAAATGCAAACTGAAATAAAATAATCAATGAAACTCTGTCAGTAGAAAACTATGTCAGCTGCCACAGCAGAAGATTACTTGGGTTACTTGTATTACTAAGGAATAACCATTAAGTAAAATGGAAGAAAATACATTAACATGAAAATAAGAATAAAAAAAGAGCTAAATACTTTAGAATTTATCTCATCTTAACAAACTGACGTATTTTAAAACATGCCAACAAGTTAAACTTGAGTAATAACCCAACCAGCAGAGCTTAAATAAAATCTCCTCCTTTTGCCACAGGACAAAACAATTTCTTACTGAACTCATTACATAAATTGACTGCTCCTCTGTCTGAAAGCAGCATCAAACATTGTAGGCAATGTGAAAAAACACATGCTCAAAGAAAAACTTGAGCTTCTCAAATTCATTGCTGAATTCAGTTCAGCTGAAACTATTCTGTGAAAAGGTGTCAAGGAAAATGGTCCTATGTGCAGCTGCAATCTCAGCTGCAGCAATAAATAATTAAAAATTGTAAGTTTTACAGTGGCACACATAAATAATTAAAAATAGCATATTTTCACTCTGAGTATCATATTGCTCTCACAAAACCATATTTTAAACTGTCAAGTAATCCTAGTCTGGAATTTATCTATCTATCTATCATTAAGCTGGAAGTTACAGTATGCATTTCTAGCGACACGAGTTTTGATAGGGTTTTGGAGTGAGGGGGGGAAATTTCGAATGAGTGTGTTCCCATGCACAAGTACAGGTAAGCAGATACTCCAGGACAGAACTGATGGCTCAATTAATAGCAAATGTGATGGAAAGAACATGGCTAAAAAGTCCAAGGTCCGAGAAGGAGAAGTGGTATATTTTTTAGAGGAAGAAAAGGTAAGTAGGTTGGTAGTGTCATCAAGACAATAAACTAGCAGCAGTGGTATTTCAAAATGCCTTAAGATAGGTGACACAGTTAACATCAAAATGAGGAAAAGGAGTCACAGAGATGAGGGAAGGGGAAGAGCTGCACACCTACATTATCATATTAATTTGGATCAAGAGTGCACTTTCAAAGATAACTTCTTGATCATGCCAATTGCTGTCTCAGGGTGTACAAACCAGGCTTTTTCAGAAAAAAAAAACCAAACAACCCAAAACTGAAAGATTGGTCCAAGATCACCCTTAATGTTCTCTGACCACCACCACCAGAAGTTCAATTCAAGGTGCTGGACTGCATCTAGGTTAAAATAAAACACCAGAAATACATGTAATGTAAATGTCAGATCCACAGCACGAGTTGCTTTGTTCTACATCAGACCCTACAGCCCTGAATTGTTTGCAGTCAGCCACAATCCTTTAAGAGCACTTAGGAATAGGTAGAACCTGAAATAGTTTCATTTTGAGAAAACTAGAGAAAAGCAAGGCAAAATTCTTTGCAACTTGGGATGACCCTCGTCTTTTTAAAAATTAGAAAAGGAACGATATTAACCATACTTAATGTAATCATAATTTAGGATGACCTTCAGAGGCCATCAAATCCAAACCACTATTTACAGTGAAATTTAATAACAGACAAATTTGCAAGAATTTGACCATCTCATTTATTTCTGAGTGCAACAGAAGCCTATTAGCCCATCGTAGCCTACTCTGGCAGTCGAATTTTTCACGAGTAACGTTCATGTTATATGTGTATTACCAGTCTACCATACACCTATATGTACATTCCTCAACACTTATTGAAAGCTATGGGGTTTATTTCTTTCTTAAGAAAAATAAAAATCCAACTTTGTTTGAACAATTATTTAATCACCCCAAAGACACTTCAACTTGCATGCTTCTGTAATTAATGACTAAAAATTATACAAGTAAGGTTTATTTCAAAAATCTATTAAGAGCCTTCCATAATAAAGCAAATACACATCAACATTCTTTTGGAATACTTTTATTGCAGCAATTCTTGGAAATAGTGCTGAATCATTAAGTAATGCTATTCCTTAGAGACCTACCTGTAACACTGAAACATTAAAAAGTTACCATAGCAATTATATTTTGACATAATAACACTTACTTTTTACTTGTTGCAAATCAATAGTTAATACACTGATGAATACAAAGCTATGCACAAGAGGCAAGGATATAACTAATAAAGAAGCAGAAATCAAAATCTGCCACTACCTAGTTTATGTTTTCACACACACTTATGTATACACATATTAGAATACATATATAAAAACACACATGCACATATATATACATGCATACATATATAAAAGATATTGTTGGTATTTCATTTCAATAAAATGTTTTTTCCCATAGGAAACATTTTTCTTAAGGGTAAAAATATAGAATATGCCAATGTGTTTCCTTTTGGGCTAAGAAACTGAAAGCAGTACTTATTTCAGATGAAGCATTCTTCATTCACTCTGTCATCTTGAATCTCATCACTTGAAACTTTTGTCTGTGGAAGAATCCTTTAATTTGAACTCATACTTTCAGGAAAAATGCTAACAAACCAGTATTAAATTTCCCTCTGTTTTTAATTATCAATTGTTGACAATTACTGAAAGTTGGCCCACTCAAAAAGCATTTTTTACAGTTTAGAGCATACCTCTGCTTTTATAATCCTTTGACAACACTAACTCAAAAGTGATGCATGGAATTAAAACTTAACACTATACAGAACCAGGTAAGGACCAAACCAGTTCTTGTACGTGACTTTTTTACACTGGAACTGGAACTTTGCAGTCTTAAAATATACAAACTTTTTTGTTCCATTTCAAGTCTAATATTATAGCTGTTGGAACCATTAGTTTAGATTTTGGTCATATTGTCATGAGAAGAACATATTTTAGGAGCTGTCCTCTCTCATTTTAAAGACGGTCTTCTCCCTGCAGTATTTCAGCTGGTTCACCAAATTATTTCTCTGGAGTTATTTTGAACCAGAGACATCAAGGAAAAATCTGAACATTCTCTTATTTCCAAATAAGTGACATTTTATGTTTGTATTTAATGATTATGTGGAAATTTGATAAGCATCACCTTGTAGTTCTGGTGGAAATCTCTATTTAAAACAATCCGCTGTTTGCCATTTAGATATTTGGCAAGACAAAAGGATAGGAAGATGACAGATAGATGACACATAGAAAAGAAAGTGATGCGTTCTGGTCTCATTGAAGTCAATGAGGGAATATAACGCTTAAAATTCATTAATCAGACAAAAAAAAAAGTCATTAATTAAATAAATGTGGTTTCTGTTTCATTTCCTGGTATAGAATGTTTCATCAGTTGAAATATTCTTAATCACAGATTTTAACATTTACTTGTAAGCATGAATAATAAAGACAAACAAATGAGAAATCATTGTATTTTCCTGTCTTTGCTACTTTATTTTAGAAGATACTTTAAGAGTTATTATAATAATTTTTGGGGGTGAAATTGGTGCACTTGAGAACTGGCAACTGACAGAAAGAAGTTCAACTATTTCCAAATCCTCAAAAACGCCCTTGTGTGCAAAGAATCATTAACAATCTGTTGTTGAAATATGCTTTTAACTAATTTACACTATTAAAGTTTCTAGAATTTTAGAAATCTGAACTACTAAAACTCTAAAATGCTTCTATCACAGAAACAGATGCTGTAATATCATACAATGAGTAAATATCACCTAGACTGATAGTAACATGACTGTATATACTGGGGAGAAAAACTTTCAAACCCCCTTTCTCCTCCCCACTTGCACTCACTTTGGTTAGTGTTAGTAGTTTAGTGATTAGTTTTCTTGAATCACTCAAGTATTGTCTAAACTAATCCTGAAATTTCTTGGTGTTCCTCTGAACAAAAAATTTCTCTTTTTCAGGTTTTCTATTTTTGAAACACCTTCCAAAAAGCTTTATGGTAAGGTAATGAAAGTCCTTATTGGGAAATGATGACCAAAGATTAGAGAGGCAAGCAGATCAGAGAAGCTATTACAGACTTGAGATCAGAGACTGATGATGCACAAGCAGAATTATTAGTGCATGATCATTATTTCACCGTAACTTTACGATAGCAAAACAGATAATCAAGCTTTTAAAAATGATATGGCCATTTCATTTTTCAAAATCCTCTATGTTTCTTTAGTGATTTTAGTTACTGACAGAGGAGAGTTTGAAACTTTGCTGTTAGAGAAATGTAGGAAAAAAATAAAAGTACTTGCACAAGAAGGCCTTGTCGGTTGATAGGGTGCTGTTTACTTCATTCTTTGGCACAGAGTTAAGCTTTCATGACAGCGGGAAAGAAGAGGAATAGAAAGAATGGAGCCACTTTGTTTAGCAACTGAGTGAAGCAGAGTCCCTTAAGAAAATATTGGGAAACTGCAGGCTAAAATAGCAGACAGGTTCAGAGAAGGATGATAAGCTATCAGTTATTTTGTTTAACAAATGGGCAATCTGCAGGAATACCTTCAGTCAATTACAAATCAAAGAAAGACCCTTTTCTTCTAGTTAAAACTTGTACTGCTTTGAGTGGAGATTCTATCATTCCTTCCATGCACCCTGTGACACCTCTTCCCTTTCTAAGGTGGGAACCATATCCTTAACTATGGTATTGCTCTAGAATATGACAGCAAAAAGTAGTTTCCATTTTAACTCTTCATTTGGTAGAAGAGGGAAGAGAGGCAACCACAAAACTGTTTTATTTCAAGAACACTTAGCCACAGTAATTTAACAACATTTTCTTTAAAAAAAAAAACAACACCACAGCAAAAAAAAACCCAAACCAAAACAGAAAGACCCACAACAAACAAAAACTTATTAAAACAATAACCTTATTCATATCAGGTCTATATTATTTAGTCCAACAAGGAGAAATGAAAAGTCCTGCAGCTGAGGAGGAACAAGCCTGGGCACCAAGATGTCGTGGTGGAATGACCTTGGCTGGATGTCCTCCTCAGCATGACAGGGTGGGAAGAAAATAAGATGAAAAAAACCTCATGGGTCAAGATAAAGACAGTTTAACAAAGTGAAAGCAAAGGCTGTGCACAGAAGCAAAGGAAAACAAAAGATTTATTCTCTACTTCCCATCAGCAGCCGATGGCCAGCCACTTCCCAGGACGCAGGGCTTCAGTACACGTAGCTGTTCTCCAGAAGACAAACATTGTAAATAATGAATGCCCCTGCTTCCTTATCCTTTCTCTTAGCTTTTATTGCTAAACAGACATTATATGATACAGAACATTCCTTTGGTCAGTTTGGGTCAGCTGTCCTGGCTATGTCCCCTCCCAAGAACTCTTGGGAATGTTGGAGATACAGCCTTGATGCTGTGCGAGCGCTGCTCAGCAGTAGCTGAAACACTGGTGTGTTATCAACACCTTTCTAGCTACCAATACAAAGCACAGCACTATGAGGCCTGCTATGGAGAAAATTAACTTCACCTCAGCCAGACCCAATACAGATGTGCTGAGGGACACCCAGCTGGAAATTAGCGTAGTAGAAAAGGACCTGAGGGTCGCTGGGAACACCAAGTTGAACACGAACCAGCAATGTGCCCTTGCAGCAAAATAGGCCAATGGTATCCTCAACTGCATTAGATGAAATATTGCCAGCAGATCAAGGGAGGTGATCCTTCCCTTTCCACTCAGCACTGGTGAGGCCACAGCTGGAGTATGGTGTCCAGTTCTGGGTTGTCCAGTAGAAGACAGTCATGAACACACTGGAGAGAGTCCAGTGAAGGTCCACTAAGACGACTAAGGGACTGGAGCACCTCACATGTGAGGAAAGGCTGACAGAGCTGGAACTGTTTAGCTTAGAGAAGAGAAGGCTCAGTGGGATCTCCATGATGTATATAAATACCTGAAGGGAGGGTGCAAAGAGGATAGAGCCAGGCTCGTTTCAGTGATGCCCAGTCACAGAAGAAGAGATGGTGGACACAAACTGAAGCACAGGAAGTTCTGTCTGAACATCAGGAAACTCTTTGACCGTGAGGGTTACTGAGTCCTGGCACAGGCTGTCCAGGGAGGTTGTGGAGTCTCCATCCTTGGAGATATTCATAAGCTGGACATGGTCCTGGGCAACCAGCCCTAGGCTACTCTGCTTGAGCAGGGGGTTTGGACCAGATGACTCCAGAGGTTCCTCCAACCTCAGCCATTCTGTGATTCTGTTATTCTGTGATCTAATCTAAACTGATATCTAATCACACGTAGGAAAAACATTCTCGCTCACATTAAAGCCTGCATTGCTAGACATGCTCTTAGGAGTCTCCAGAACATCTATCCTGGCTTAATAGAACAAGAACGCTCTCTTTTCTTTTCTGATGCAATTACAGCATTATATGTAGGATATCAAGCTGCATCAGGACTCAGGAAACATGGCTTCTATTAAGCCTCCTCCACCTGCTCTCTGATCACAGGGAAATCAGTGTACTTTTCCTCTTAATGCTAACCTTTATCTATCTCAGTTTTTATGTCCCATGCTCTTGAAATCAAGGCTGTCATTATGAGTCAGGTCCCCATTTGGCATAACATGTCAGCTGCCACAGGGTTTAGTTATAGCAGATTAGGATCTTTTGCTTGCAAACAGCTTCATGTCAGTAGTTTATAAGTGTAACTGCAAGAGAAATAAAGCCTAACATTAATTGCTTGTTCTTAGCACATCACACACACTAATTTTCGTGATACACGCTTTATATCTTTTTTGGGGTAGTTTGATACATTGAAGAAGCTCGGTTATTCTGGATGAGAGAGGATAAGCTGCTATTTTATTTAATGTTTGCCCTTCTAACTCGTGTTGCTGATGCCTCAAGACTTGGATGGGTGCCTCTTCTTTTGTCATCGAAATTAATTCGTAAATTTCTGTGTCAGAAGAACCAGTTTCAACCAGAAGATGCAATTGATCACAATTTTTAAAAATGTAATAGGAAACGGGGTGGAAAGCTTATCATTCTGACCTTGTAAGTGAATCATAAAAATAATGTTCAAAGGGATCCTCAAGTCCAGTGCTACATAGTGCATACCATGATTTTTTAAAGTTGTATTATTAATATTTGAATTTAACTTTTCAGCTGAAAACTTTGATCTCTGCTAATGAGAAATATGGTAACAGTAGTAGAACTGTTCTGATGGAGAGTAATTTTCTTTATTAATGCATCATGACAGCACAATCTTATCTTGACTTTTATGTACGGGCAAATGTATGTATACACAGACAGAACGTATATACTCAAGCACTTGATTTTTTTAGCTTGCTAACTCCAGAAACTTTAGCATTTGTTTTCTCTGTACTAGTAAGATTAAAGGATAATAATCATGTTGCTTGGGTATGCTAGGCAATAAATTGTTCTGGCAGTTGATTAAATATTAGACCAAAGCCAAGACATTTAATCAATGCATAAAGCCCTTTGTTGCCTGTACATTCCATCATCATGAATTTTACTGCTACTCTGACAAAAATAAAATACTTATGGATAACATGGTCTTATAAGCTCCCTCTCTTTACAAGCTCCCTTTGTTATTTTCAAAGCTTTAAATGTGATGTGATAGTGACACAATTCGTAATCCACAATGTACTCCACAATCCAATCTCAAAAGATGAATCTATCCGCATACGTAAGATTTTTTCATTGATTTCACATTATTTTTGTCCCTCACATATACTCTCAAATGTGTAAGAAAAAAAGAAAGTATATTTTCAGGTAAAATCACAATGAATCAATCTATCTACTTTATTTGTTTAATTTCAAAAATCCATAGTCTATCTTGGCTGCCCGTCCATTAATTTAAGTAAAGCATCTTGTTAAAATCACCAATGCAGTTTTGTCTTTTCATCTGTAATATGAATTATGTACAGATCACAAATAACACACAACATGAGACAAATGCATATAAATTCAGGATCTGTCAAATATTTGCAAGGATCTGCCTTAGAACTCCTGAATTTCTTCAAATGATGTAGGAAATATGTTCTATGTCCTGGAATTCTTTGGATCCTTTTCTTTTTCCTGTTTATAATTTCTTTTTTCATCTTGTATGACTGGACATTTACATGTTATGATACATACATCTGTCTATCAAGGTTCTCAACCTTATCCCCATACTTTCCCCAACATAAATCAGTTTATTAATTACCTCTGCTGGCCATTATATAACTGGTGCACTTCAACACATACTTGATTTCAACTGAACTCCTAATATTTCCTCATTAAATAAAAAATATATAATAATAATTAAGTAACTACATATGTACAGTCTTGACTACACACTTAAAATTTTTGGAAAACAAAATTTTCAAGTTAATTCCAAGATCCTTGTCTGCTACTTTTTCAAGTTTGCAATAGTGGCAGCTGTAGTAGTGTTTGCACAATAAAGGAAAGCCAAAAAACGTGGACCACAGTATGGTTATGTAAAATAACTATTTTCATATTATATTACTTTGAACTTAATATATCACACTCTTGATTTCACTTGGACTCAAAACAGCAGTGTATAAGTGACCAGACTGTTTTCCACAATATATTACTAGATGTTTAGCCAGATATTTTTGTTTTGTTTTCTTTACTGAAATTAAAATTGTTTTGAGACATGATTAAGATACACTTATAATATGTTTTTAGGGTCCCTAAAGCTCATTCAAAAGCATTAAAATTAAATAAGACCATCGTCTCTAAACTGCCTAAATCACCGCTTAAATCATCTTCTATGAGAGTACTACATACTAGAATAACTAACGGGCTATGCACTAGAAGAGAATACCTGCAACTGTCCCTATTCAGTGTGTGTTAACAACATAGACATTCTAGAGAGTTCTAAACATGTATATTCTCCTCTCCCTCCTTACCCATACATAGCCCAGAGAACTGGAAACTTTTTGTGTTACTATTTGCAGCTAGATAACCTGTCATATTTACAGAAGATAATCAGGACTGTGCATATTGCCTGATCTCTGAATCATGAAAGATTAAAAAAGGAGGAATCATTTTCATTGTCTCTGAGGAGAAAATTTATCTCTTCTAGGCTATAGGAAGAAAATTCCACAGAGATCATAGAATAACTCAAATTGAAACGTATCCATAAGGATTGTGTCCAACTCCCTGCTCCTCACAGGACTACCTAAAACTAAATCATATAGAGATACAGTGGTAAACATAGGAATTCTCAATAAATATAAATAACATTAATTAGGATATCCTTATTTTTTGTGATCTTTGGAGCTTTGGCTCATTTTGAACAAGACGTAGATTATTTTTTGCATAATTTCCACTTCCATCACTTATCTAAATGCATTAATTCATATAAAGTTCATGACCTAGCCAGGATCACAAATACTGTAAATATGGAAAGACTTTTTTTGAAATACTCTGCATGTCAAACCCCTCAAATTTCTTTTAACTGAAGTGATAATTTCCTAATTAATGAAGCCGAAATGACTGGAAAAATAGATCCCCTTAAGCATTTAAACTGAGAATAGAAAAATGAACTGCAACAATTCTAACTGTAGTACAGGATGAGTAAATCACCCCCATTTGCTTGTGATTGCTAACTATATTGCAACATGAAAATCACTCTAAACAAATGAAAATTACTTCCTTACCAGTTTCTATCAATTGTTGCATAACAGTTATTGAGTACCAGATAATGGTCCCCTTACAGTAAATATTTTATCCTTTATTTGGTGACAGAAAATCAAAATCATCATCCTACTCACAGTGATTATTTATACTTTTAAAAGAAATAGCACCCATGATGCAATTCAAATTTACACAAATACAAAGATATATTGTTTCTATATTGTAACTTGAAAAATTTGCAAATTTGATATACAGTGCTTCAACCAACATAAGTTTGGCTCTCACATCTCTTCCAGACAGAGCTATTGAAGAATCAGAAAGGGTTAGATGTTAGTGCATATAAAATGCTCAAGAATTTATCACTCGTATAGCTGTCCACTCAAAAACATTACTCCCTCTTTAGCAGTCTTCACACTGTTTAAAGAAGAGAGTCTATAATAGTTATTCTGTCACTCAAATTAAATTTCTTTGATGCATTGTCTAAACACGAAAGAGTAAAACATGGTGGTCAAAGTAAGTACTGCACATCGATGATCTTAGTGTCAGCGAAGAACTGAAACACAAGCAGATGGCTTAGTTAAAGTCACTGTTTAAATGAGACTTCGAGAAGAGAGACCAACACCAGCATTTGCTGTAGTTTCCCAAAGTTAAGGTTTTCATGCAGTCTTTGCTGTTCTGTTTCATGCAAGAATGTTACACTCTAGTCTGCTATAGAGACTCATCCACAGTTTTATTCATCCCTCCCAGCATTTTAGAGGGAAGACATACATGCTTGGACACCCCCCGTACCCCACATAAAACAACACTTGCTGTCCCATGTAAATCACTTTATGTGAAGTCTTATATGTGAGATGCAGCAGGCACAGCTTAACTCATCCAGCAACCAGCCATGCCCGCTCTGCCCTGGTGGGACTGGGAGATTCTGATTTTCAGTGCTTGAAGAATGCCTCAGAAAAATCAAGATCATAACATATTTTTCTCATATTATTTTGTCCATGCAATTGCATCTTACTTTTTTCACTCACAGAATTTAACAGTCTTGAAAGCAGGTGCAAGTTACATTTTCAGACCCTACCAAATCCACAGAAACAGCATATACTGATTAATCTCATTGGTCTTACTATTTTGAATATAACCACATATTAGAAAAAGGGAGAAAAAAAATCATCCAAACTCTTCTGGTTTAGCTGATTTCATTTCATTTATCCTTTTCCAATTTTCCTCATGCACTGAACACCCACAAGATTTGAAGACATGTGGGAGGATTTTTTGCATAAATAGGAAAGTACAGTTTAAAAGTACCACTCTAAAGAAATCGTAGATTATTACATACACTGCTGGTTTATTGCTCTAATTACCAACTATGTATTTTCTCTCTTGTGAACAATATGAGAGGTTAACAGAGTCCCTGTTTTCATTCATTCCCTGTTGGAGACTCCCTGTGACCAAGAAGTCTAATGTTGGGACCTGTACAGTTTTAGGATGATTTCCAAAATAAACTTTCCTGCAAAAAATAAACAAACAAAAATCTGCTCTGATAAGGAAAACTATCCATAGTGGAAAAACTGACCAGTTTTTCAAAAGCAAGGGGCAACATTTCAGGCCAGACAACTGTTCTAATATAACACCCCTTGAATAATGAACAGACTTGAAGTTGAGTGTTCCTGGGGCCCATAAAGGAATCTGCACGCTGTTTTGGCTTCAGTGCTCGAGACCCAAATGGAAATTTGTATAAGTATGAATGGATTATTTACTGTCAGTGTATTGTAACAGTCCCATCTATCTTGCATTTATCTGAGGCCATTCTTCTCATTTCAACTGATGAATGGATCAATACGGCACTGCTCTCAGCAGAAAAAGCGATGCTACTGTGAAGGAAATCTTGTGGGGAGAGGGTATTTTGGCATGTAGCAGCCAGTGCTCTGCAGTGGGGAGATCGGACGCACCCTCAGTGCCACCACTGGCATCACATGTGCCTGCCTGGGGACACTTGCCCTGCTCATTCCTATGCAGAGGCCTAAGAGAACAACACAGCCTAGAAATGGGAAAGCTGCGTGTGTTGCTATTAAATCTCATCACCATCTTAGAGAAGTTTTTTAAGAAGGACAAGGACTCATTATGATTTTGTATAACATTAATTCTATACAATATTTTAATAAGTTTTCTACCTTTAGTGCTGTAGAGACTGCAGTAAAAATTCATAGGACAGAAGAATTGGAGATGACATATTAATTTTAACAAGGTATACGCACCCCATTAAAATTAAAACCATACAATTTTACTGCCATGCAATCTGTAGATTTAAAATGCACGAACAAAAAATGTGAAGTAAAGAAGTTAGATGTAAAGGAATGCAGTAATTAAAGTTTCCTTAATCCTGCTGCCCTGTGTGCCTGTATTACAATGTTATCTTTAAATAGCATGAGCACATTTCTTTTTCCCGTCTTTCCTCCACTCAGCCACTTCCTCTTCATATTTGGTACTCTGGAAGTACAATGGATGTACAATCCCCAGTAAATGTGCTCTGATCTCATCTTTCTTTCTATCTTGCCACTCAGTATGCAGGTCCCGATTTTACTTACTGCATATCCTGAACTGAATACAAAGGATTTAATTTCCTTATAAACTTGTATATAGTTTTATCACTGTACTATCAAAGTTTTTCATTAACCTTTCAACTTTCAAACTAGAATATTTGACTGCAAACTCTCAAGGAAGTAATTTTTCTTTTTTCTGCCCCATCCTGAAAATGAGAGCCAAAAAACTCATATAAAACTACTTGTTTTCACTGGAGAGTTAACTGAAATTTTCTATTCTTAGATTAAATTCTCTCAAATAAACCTTGACTGAGTGAAAGTGAGCATTAAATGACATGTACTTGGAATGACTGCATGAGCAGCTTAAAAATCTTAGCTTATTCCATGTGTAACTTATGTAGACTCAGTTCCTGAGTTCCAGCTGCTTAAATGAGTACCCTTACATTCAAGTTAAGACCCTACGTGGTTAACAAGGACATTACCAGCAACACTTGAATTACACTTCAAATGAGAAGGAATGTGTTTGTATTTTATTAACAGCTCTGCAGGTTTTAATACAAGCTGATAACTGAAAATCCAGGTTCCACTGGAGTTATCAGCCAATTTCCAGTGACTAAGAAGTCAGAATCTTAGGCAAAACTCACACACTTTGGGAGGGAACATTTTTCTATTGAGGAGTACTCATATATTCTGCACTTTGGTAATAGCATAACCCCTTGCTTATTGGGGAAAGAATTGTTCCTAAAGTAAATGAGATTCAGGTGCCTTGAAGCCAGAACAGTGGCTACAGTTAAAGCCTTTATTTTGCTGCCACATTAGTTTAAGTGCACATTCTCAAGATACTCTTTTCCAGCTCAGCTGGGAGTAGTGGCAAAAACTAATGCCTGTTAGTCCTGGAATATTGCCTATCCAGTGCTCCTGTAGTGAATAGAGTGAAGATGTTTGTTTAGAAGCCTCCTCTTTTGATTTTTACACTTATTATTAGTGTTAGGGCAGTAACATACTGCAGGACGCTGCATACCATGTTTCTTGTCTGTGTTCTTATAGAAAGACCTGGGGTTTGATGAGACTGAGGATGTGCTCGGTTCAGGAGGATCTGCTGAACAGATATAAAGCCAGGAGGTCTAGGCCTCCTTATCTTTCCCCCTTCACTGAGTGAAAAGGGATTCTGGAACCACATTTCCACTAAAAGGCGAGGTTTTTGGTTTTATTTTTCATTTGCCTTAAGTTTAAATATTATGCTGAAATAAATTTATTTTTTGCCAAAATTTCTCTTTTGCCAAAAATCCACAAGCAGAAAAACAATATAAGAAAACTGTAGCCAAAAGCAAAGATGTTACTAGCAAAGCTATTTTTAGTATGTAACACTAATCACGAACACAACTTCGAATGCATTTGATTCAGTCTTTGGCAGTAAAATACCATATTAATAGTCGTACTTTAAACAATACCGAAGATACAATGAGCCACAGTTATTTTAGTAGATATAATGTTACATCTAGAGAAACTGCCTGTGACTGCCATTTACCTATTACCTGTAAAGAAAAAACTGTGCAGGTGTATTTGACTATGTGCTCTGCATTTAATAACACACCACAGCTGGAGGTCACATACTCCTACTTGTAAGAATAATGTTCATGAAATCTAGATTGAGAGTAGCTGTGAACCTGAGCCTCAAAGTCATTAATCTTATTATTGCCTGCATATACATATGCATGCATGTGTATCATATGTAAATGTATTTATCTTCAAATAATACGCATATTCAAATCAATGCATGAAGGAGGAGAGTTCCAGTTATTAAGGAAGAAAAAATGCAGACGCATTGTGGGGGAAGAGAAATAGTTCTTGCTGGATCAAGAAAAGCAACAGTAACTGAAGCCCACTTTCTCAATGGGAGAGCACAATGTTAAATACAAGAATGCAGAACAACAGATGAAGTAAGAAGAACTCGAAATGGGGTCAATGGCAGCTGCTACGCACAGGTGAAAACCTGTAGTTTCTTGAATTTTGCCCCTTGTCATTGAAAAGATTTCTCTTGAAGTGCCAAAGAAATCTTCACTCTCCTTTTCTTTACAACCATTGATACCAATGAAACACTTTCCCTCCCTGAATCATCCCTCTGTCTTCTTCTCCAGGTCCTGGATAAGGCTGACCTGCCTATAGAAGAAAAATCACTTGTATCTTTCCTAATATCTTATCACTGCCAACACTTTTCCCTGCTGCTCTCCGCCAGCTTTTATTGAAATATTGTCCCATCAGTTATTCAGGACATGTTTTGGTGCTACAACACACAGCAAGACAAAGAGATACAGTGCTGATGTCTTGCATGTTGGACTTCCTCCTCCTCCCCTCCCCCTATGGGGTTGTTATATTCATATTATTTGGGCCTTGAATGCATAATCCAAACGCTGACTAGTACCATGCAAAAATCCCCAGCCTGCCTGGCCTTGGCGCCACACATTAGAAAGAAGAATTCCTTTCAATTGTCATAAAACTTCATAAAAACACAGTAGATATTGAGGCAGAACTACACCTGGGACCAAACACTAAACCGAGCTGTTTATGTGGAATGGGGTTAATTGTAATGTCCAGAAAAGGTGGACAGACATTTCAGGGAAAAAAAAAAACACAGGAAAACATAACAGAAACATGTCATGAAGATGTCACTGAGAAGACATTAGTACTTGTGCTTGTTTGAGCAATCTCTCTGTCACTTTAGTAACCCACAGTTGAAGGTGATGAACTTTAATCTGTATGCTCTGCCCTTAGAATACAGCCAACTTGGTCTTAAAAAAAATCAAGAACAACACAGAAAGGAAGCTGATTGTGCAGTTGATCATTCCTTGCTGCTAAACCTATCCAATTCACCTTGTGCTTGAAAGTGGAAAGATTTGTTTGAAAGGGGGGGGAAAAAAAATCATAACTGTCCATTATTTGTTCTTTTCACCACATATTGTAAATAACTGAAAAGAGTTTATATAAAAATCAATTTCTGTTCTTCAAGGCTATCATAAAGCAACTTAACATATCAGACAAAAAGCAACCTTTTTAACTTTCCTTTTTAGACTACTTTTTAAAGTTTATTTATTTTTACACACAACCATCCAATTAAATTTCATTACCTAATTGCATTAAATATAAAACTTTGGGATCTTTTTCACTGTCAAACAGGGATATGCATGAAAAAGAAACCAGATGAAACAGCTAAACCAGAAAAGCCACCTTATCTCCTTACACGTTGCCATGTATTTTAAACAGTTTCTGTCAAGATTTAGCATGCAAGGCTGAAAAAATAAATGCCAAAATCATGGAAAGGTCATAGTATAAAGATTTCCTGCTGATTGATAAGTTTAATCTGCATAGTTGTTACTATTATATCAAAGAAAGTATTGAAATAATGCCTTACAGGGGTGCAGCCTGAAAAAGAGTGGCCAGAATCCACAGTGCAACCTCAAAAAGAGAAAGGCCAAACTTGTTCCAATGACTTGGCCATATTCACATAAGAAGCCTGTGACAGATAAAAATTAAATCCAGCTTTCAAGCATGCCCTCATCAACTGTATTCAGACCATCCCCTCTTGTCTTTAATTCTTTCTTGTTTCACTATGCACATATATATGTATGCATATGCTGGCATGCAACTATGGATATGTGCGTATATTGGTCCTCCTCACTGTCCAATCTTGATTAATTTTCTAAATGAAGTCCAAGCTTAGCACTCAAAGGCTATATCATAATGCTTCCTGCATTAAAAGGGTGCATTAAGATTATAGAGACAATCTTGACCTTTGATCATCTTCTCAGCCTCTGCAATTAAATACCTCAAGATTTGTTGGGTCCGTCTTGGCACCTTTGAAATTAGCAGCACCAGGCTAAATTACTTTGACGGACGGTAGCACTAAGGAAGGACTAAATATGCAAGTGTCATTAGTTTTCCTCTATAGTGGGAATATATGCACAATATTATTTTCAGTTACAAGTAATTTTTACTTGCTAAGTCTGCTTGTAAGATTTATGTCTGGAAGACATTAAGAAAATAAATTGCAGAGTCACTGATTTCAGACTACCATCAAGTCTGAACATATTTACTAGAAAAGAGTTACACTGTAGTGATTTTACATCACCACTGGAACTGATGAAAAAATTCATTATGAAATATGTTCATTGCAAACATGGATCTTTATTTGTCTTATGCTTACATGTGAACTCTGACTTTATCGTAATAGAACATGAAAGAGAAACATTATTCGAATCCAAACAATTTCGGTATTACAACATCTCATTTTATTACTTCTAGCACATCAAACCTGAAGTCACTTTGAGGTCTCGCATGACTTGTGCAAGTACACTACCCTCTTCATGCTAGACTATTGATTCATGTGCATCAGCACTTCTACGGAAAACCTGCCATTTGACAATGGCAGACTTAGTAACTCACTTCTCATGCCCTACATTTCCAAGGCAATATTTCATTAACATACAAGCTGCGTAAATGAGTATCTGCTTTTTTTCCTCTAGTTACCAGCTATCTCATAATGAGATCGTGAACCATTTGGGTCAAACATTTTATCCATATGTACTTTAATGGAAATGAGCATTTGCAAATGGATGCTACTAAAACAAGTTATTATTAACCAAAATATTTTTAAAATATATTTAATTCAAATCCCCCTCTTTCTCAGTCCTAGGAAATACACAAATGTAATAATACCCATTAACTGTTTTTCAAGATATTTGTTATTTTGAGCGACTGGATGTTCATTTTTCTTCAGCAAGAGTATTAATAAATAACTATACCATCTCCGTGAGATGTGCAGCATCTTTTTTTTTTTCAATAAGAAAAAAAATTACACTTAAGTGTTAAATGTTATTTTTAGCAGACCAATGATGTATAGTGTTTCCAGTAGCAGCAGTTTATAATTATATATAATATATTATCATCATGATATATATTTATATATATTGTTACTTAAAAATGTGTATATAACACAGACTTGCTTTAACACCTATTCTCAAGTTTCTATTAGTAGACTTTCAGATAAGTAAATTTTGATGAACCCATCTGTGACTATTGGAAGATAGCCTTAAATACGGCATAATGAATCTTAATAGCCATCGCTGTTTAAAACAATTCTATGTAAAACCCCTTGCCACAGTGAAAATAGATAAAATTCACAGGCTTCATCAATATAATCTATTCGAAAATTGTTTAGAGACATGATTAGAGAAACAGAGGGATTTCTTTATCTCTTTGAGACTTTAGAGACTGAAAAGACAAGCAAAACAAAATTAAGTCAGAACAAGGCTTTCCAATAAGAGAATATTGATAGCTTGCCTTCAAATTCTATAGGCTAACACATTTATTCTTTAGTTTCTTCATCACTTGTTTATCCCCCTCCCCTCCCTGCAGCTCATGTTGTTCCATCTTTTTGAAGAGAGATACTATTTTTCTTCCGAAAGGATAGGCACAACATTTTTGGATGTTCAAAACCAGTGAGATAAGTCCTCAAAATAATCAAAACAGTTTTTCAAGGTCCCAATTACTCCGTTTATTATTATTATTTATTTGGTCTTCTTATATTAAAAACTTTGCATTTTGGTCATGTAGCATAGCTGATCAATTTTCACATTAACTTTTTTACAACGTCTTCTCATTAGCAATGAGTAGCAGGTACTTTTCTCCCAAAAAAAACCCCAAAACAAAACCACACAGAGAAATCTGGAGCCATGTGTATGAGCTGAGAGATATCTTATAAGCTTTCTCCAGTTCTTGCATTTTTATTTTTTTTATGATTCACTGCTTTCAAGATTTTCTCTGGAACCATATTATTACCATTAAAAGTTGTTTTTAAACAAATCAATAAATTAAGAACAAAAAAAAGAAACCCACACCTCAAAGTCTCTTACTAGTGCTTTTACCTAGGAGCCAGAATTTCAGTAAAATTATTTACTGGACTACCAAAACAAAAAAAAAGTCTGTTAGATGTACAGGAAAACTTAGATAAAAATTATATTATTTCACTACAGTCTACTTATTTTTGCTTGATACTTTTACCGCTGTTTTCCCCCTCAATGACTTTGTTTTGACTATAACAAGTTTCTAAATGTCCACCTGATTTGAATCTAAATTTTCTTGAAATATTTCTCAAAGGTAATAAAAAACCCCGAACATTTTTCTCTTTTTTAATTTTTTTCACTATGCCATCCTCTTATATTTACTGAGTATTCCACAGCATGAATGAACACCTCCTTGAGGTGTTCATAAATAAAACCTCAGCCTAATGACTTGCAACAAGGATGTTTCTCCTTTCTTCCTATATCAGATAAAGAGAAAGTCATAGGGTTTTTTGCGATTTGATCAAAAGAGGGGAGAACCTTGAAGAGAACAGAAAGAGGGACAAAGGCCTCTACCTTTCCAATCTTCTCTGCACTAAGGACCACACAACCTTTTCTTCATTTTTTGGTAATATTGGGTGTCTTTCTCTGATTTATGAAGAAAGAGAAGAGGAGAGAGAATCAGAACAAGGACTTATGACAGAACTTCTGAACACTGATACGATTGCTTTAGATCAGTCTTGGTTTGGGGGAAATAGTCTAATTGCTGTGGAAAGCAAGAGTTGACGGAATCGTTCCATAAACATCCTGAAAACATAGCACCTTCTTCCCATCTTTACTCATTCCTACCATAGCAGCAGCAGAAAGTAGCCAGTACGCAGGTTCTCTTCAGTCTCATGACTGTATTTGTAACCTTTCTGGGTAATAGCACACACATTCTTTTCAGATTCAAGCCTTCTGAAAATATCATGCAAGATTTCACCACAGATCATCCAATATTTGATGCTTCTTGGAGTCTGACTAAAGAATCGCAGCTGCTGCTTTTCTTTCCCTTTTCTAAAGGAGCATTTGTAATATTTATTTGTGCAGAAACCTTGGAAATGTTAATCTAATTACTAAGAAAAAGTCTTGTTTGTTGAACTGATGGCTTTTAAGTCAGTTCGATGAATTTTGGGAGCCTCAACCACTATTTTAGATTTGCATTTCAGAAGAGTTTAGATTATAAATTAAATCAATGACATTACATTCTTACATTATAGACTCTTCAAATAAGTTTAATATTCTAAAATGTCAGTTTTGTGACATAGCAATGAGTACAGAGATATATCCCTTAACTTTCACATCAGCCAGTGCATTTCAATGTATGTGATATGAATACACAAACAAAGATAATTTAGTTTGGGATTCATTTTAAGACATTTCAGTTCTGTTATACCCTTACATTAATATACCTGTATATAATAAAGTCCTACTGTAGCTGTCAGTCTGGCTGATGGAGCCTAGCAAATGATTTAGCTGAAAATCCAAAAAAGCTCATTTTATTTGCCTAAAAGTGGGTGTGTAGTGGCATGTGTCTTGCCCAAATGTATCCCACATTCACTCTCTTCCAGATCCAGTGCCATATATGTCATTTCCTTGCAAATGTCTTGGAAATGCCCTTAGTGCCTCTAAAATAGTATTAGAGACCTATCTCTTTGTAACGTAATCAAGTCTTGGCTATATTTTAACACCAGCTAAACTGCTCTCTGGCCTTAGAAGAATGGGAATTAAAGAAGGAAAAAAAAAAGTCACACGCATCTGTGAAGCCTTACCCGAAACAATTCTCCAGACTAACACTTTTAATTCTAAAATTTGCTTACATCAGTCTACCGAGGCTCTTCCCTTAGAATCATAACTCTACCCACTGTAAAGATCATATGGCTCCTTTATCTACTCACCACCATGCTTTGCTTTGATTGTTTTTCAGTGTCAAGTTCTCACTGAGCCAAGCAAATACACATTGGAATTTAGCACTATGCACAGCTTATATCACCTTAACAACAAGAAGCGTTACCCCGCACTCACCTCTTTATTTCTTCAGTATTCATTTTGTCCTAACTGACAGGAAAGGTATTTATCACATACATTAAAGATGCTAATGTCAGACAGCTGACCTCCTGCAGGGTCAGAAGGGGGGTGTGGGGATGGGGGGAATGGAGAATGAATAGATTTCAATCACCTGACTTCCAACAAGCATTAACTTCAAGAAAATTCCAGATGTCATTTATTGCTAGGAATTAGCAACTGCTTTTTCCCATCTGTACAGGACACTTAATGTAAGCTCCAGCAACCCAACCTGTGTAATTTCCTAATGTTAGAATGAAGGCTTTTTCTACTCACCAAGGCATCCCTAAGTTACAGTGAAAAATTTCATGGATGTCTTTTTCCATATGAAAAGGAGATGGATCAAACCTTGATTACCATAAGAGACATTCCTTGTCATGGTTACAAAACATTTTCACAGAAGAAAAAGACCTTGGAAAAAGCTCAGACAAGCTTACAAATGGAGTGTAGGAATACTGAAGGCACAGCCAATTGCCTCCCCTACTGCCTACAAACCAAATCAACAAAAAGGAGGGGGCCAAGGAAAGTCCATCTCCTCTGGGCGATAGATGTTCTCCTCTACTTGCACACCACTTCAAGAGGCTATCAGAGTTGTTGACTTCTGTACAAAGACCTGTGATGGTGGATCAAACATTTAAATAACTCAAATGGTGCAGACATCTCCATCCTTATTTTTTTTCTGTTTTCCTTTTCCATCCCCTCAGCCATATGGCTATGAATGCCTATTTGCTAAAAGCTTACAGAACTACTTTCTTTGTGTGGGCCAATGCTCTAAACCAGGACCTCTGGGCTTCACTCACAAGCATCCCAATAAATGCAAATCATGAAAACTTGCAAATCTGCATTCCAAACTACTTTGGAGCAATTTTAAATCTGTTTCTAGTGCTCTTTTTCTGTTAATTACCTCTGTGATGATACTTACTTAAAGAAATTAATAGAATAGCAGGCTCTTCTGGGAGTTATTTCTGCGTATCGCTAGCACATTTGGTCTTCCTTTAAGAATGTTTATTTCTCTCATCCATTGTTGGATTTCTTTTTCACTAACACAATTAAATGTAACCAGGGATCCCATGCAGATCTAGGGAACACCATGTTTTTGAACTTATGAGATAAACTGCTGAAAGGCTTAATTTTCAGATATTTTCTCTTTTTCATTGTTTTTGATTTTCATTCATATTTAACTTCTAGTTGGTATCTGAACACTTACTCTTTTCTTAAGATAATAATTGGTAAAAACTGTATAAAGAAATGAAAATATTTATAAGCATATATGTCCAGGGTAAAAGCCTTTCCTACAGTAAGACAGACTTTAAAAATGCTTGGTACAATGAAATGGTAATTCTCATTTGTAAACATGCTTTATATTATTCAAGATGACAAAGAAATTGTGCTTGCACAAGGTTTATGAAAAATTAATTTGCCTTCTTCTTTGCTCGTCATTTCCTTCTGTAAAGCAAAGATTTCCTTACATATTCTGTATTCAGGATTTCTGATAATGCATTAAACAATTCTGTGCATACAATGCAATGTATGTTTTTTAGGAACCAACAAAAATATATAGAAATGGATATTCTTCTTAAAATGAATAGGAAAAGACTTCATAATATCTGGAAAAAACCCACTGTTAATTCAACAACTTAATGTAGAGGATGGTTAGGCTCTATAGCCTTTTAAAAAAAAAAAACCAAACAAAAGACTAAGGGAATTTTCTCTAAAAATAAGTTGCATACATTATTATTTTAAACTTCATGTTTATTACCATGTTTATTTCACAAAATAACTATGTGCTGATAATAGTGCATTGTTCATATAACTGCAATTATTTTATCTAGCCATACATAAACAAACAGTTAAACAGTTACATTTGTTAAGCTATAATTGACACAATCTGTCAAAACTAGGTCTGTTAAACTACAGAAAAACAATATTTTTTAATTTGAAGATGATCAGCACAGGAACACATCCTACCTAACAGAAGAAATTTATTTTATCTTAAATTACAATTAATTTTCATATGATGAAGATAAAGGACTATTTTTCATAAATTCACAGCTATCTCTGGATTCCAATCATTCCTAGGAAAAAAAAAGTATTATATATTGCCCTACACTGTGATGCTTTTCAAAGATAATTTGAAGCAGTTAGTTAAAATTTTATAGAGAAAATTAAAGTTCTTTTATCTATATGTGTATATTTATATGTAACTTTAAAAAAAAGACCAAACCTGCTGCAAAGTTGAGTATAGATATTTAAAATACAGCTAAATCACAAAGATTAAAGCTCACCTTAAAAAATTAGTGAGAAACACTGTTATATCTGAAGCCTCAACCTTCAGATGCACAAGGCCATAGCAAGGATAATAAAGGTAAATACAAGACTGGAAAATAATATGACTCCTTCCTTCCTTCTCTCACTCTCTTTCTCTTTCTTTCTTTACTGCTTTCTCTCTCTCTCCCTTTCTTTCTCTCTCTCTTTCTTTCTCTCTTTCTCTATTTCTTTCATTCTTCATGCACTAAACGCAGAAAACTCTTAAATGCTTCACTGTATTTCAGTCTTTACGCTGTCTAAAATGCTAGATTGTGTGTGACTAATAGAAATAGTGGTAGACTCTCAAGCAGATGCTCAGGTTTGTTACTGACTGAGGCTGCAAATAGATTTGGACCATCTCTATAGTTGCTGTTATTCCCTGTTTGATTCTGGCAATCATCTGAATTTGAAATTTTAAAGCTGAATATCGTTGAATGAACGATATTTTTTTGGCTGATAAGTACATAATTAATTTATTTAAATGTGTTAAAGCTGGAGAAGGTTTTCATCTGTAATATAATTTATAATCATAGAATCAAAAAATCATGGAACGGCTTGGGTTGGAAGGGACCTTAAAGACCATCTAGTTCTGACCCCCCCTGCCATGGGCAGGGACACCTCCCACTAAACCAGGCTGCTCAAAGCCCCATCCAGCCTGGCCTTGAACACTTCCAGGGATGGGGCATCCACCGCTTCTCTGGGCAACCTGTTCCAGTGCCTCACCACCCTCGCAGTAAAGACCTTCTTCCTAATATCTAGTCTAAATCTGCCCTTTTTCAGTTTAAAATCATTACCCCTCATCCTATCACTACACTCCCTGATAAAGAGTCCCTCCCCATCTTTCCTGTAGGCCCCCTTTAGGTACTGGAAGGCTGCTCTAAGGTCTCCCTGGAGCCTTCTCTTCTCCAGGCTGAACAATCCCAATGCTCTCAGCCTTTCTTCCTAGGAGAGGTGCTGCAGCCCTCTGATCATCATTGTGGCCCACCTTTGGACTCTCTCCAACAGGTCCATGTCCTTCTAGTGTTGGGGGCCCCAGAGCTGGACGCAGTACTCCAGGTGGAGTTTCAGCAGAGCAGAGTAGAGGGGTAGAATCACCTCCCTCGACCTGCTGGCCACGCTTCTTTTCATGCAGCCCAGGATGCAGTTGGCCTTCTGGACTGCAAGCACACATTGCCTGCTCATGTTGAGCTTCTCATCAACCAACACTCTCAAGTCCTTCTCCTCAGGGCTGCTCTCATTCAGTTCTCCTCCCAGCCTGTATTTGTGCTTGGGATTGCCCTGACCCAGGTGCAGGACCTTGCACTTGGCATTATTTAAACTTCTATTTTTACTTATTTTTGTCTCGATCTTATGCTTACTTTGTAGCCACTCTCATGTTTCTGAACAAGACTTCATTGCTTGTATGCATTTTTCTCCACTAAATATTACAGCTTACCAAAGCAATTAATGTTTGTAAACATCCAAACACATTAAGTCTGCACAAAGGCTCAACTACAGAAAAGTAAACGGGCCACTACTACTACCATTATGAAGAATAAATGGAGGACAAAGGAAGATGTTACATGTTTTAAGTCCAAACTGGTTTCTACAAGGGAAAATACATCACCTCTAGCTCTAATGTGAGAACAAAGTCATTAGTTGGTAAGAACATACTCAGATTCAGAAAGATGCTGTAATTGCCACATACATTGTATGTGGTGGTAAAGATGATTTCTAAACACTAACTGACATACCAATGCAAAACTCTAGATGAATCTACCATAAAAACCTATTTTCTCTTTTGCAATAGAACACATTCTATTATTTAGCATAAACCCCAGTCCAGCCTTCTTCTCGGGCCCTAATGACCTCAGCTGATTTTAGGTTGGGCCATTATTGGAGATACTGTAATAGAAGTTTCCGGGCAGGGAAGGAAAAATGAAAACACAATGGAAATATCTATTTGACAGGAACAATATTTCATCTTTTTTGTAACATTAAAGCAGGCAGAAAATTTGACAGAAACTACTTAGAACATACATAGTTATAAAGATATATATAGATACATAATTTCTGGGAGCTTGAGTTGAATATATACATTAACTCTTTGTGCAGCTTATCTAGTTATATTTACTGACCATATATGATAAACAACAAGCAACCATGTGATGTGATGTCCACTGAAAGATTTAATTTATCTTTTACTTCCTTAACATTGCAGCACACAGACTTTGCAGCAGAATGATAGAGCGCTGTACCCGAAACAAACTACATTATTTTCGTCCTTGAAAGCAGAGTATAAGCCCATATATTTTGTACCAATCATCTCATTGACTGTAGTAAGCTGAAAGCTATTTCTAGCTGTCTATCTCCTCTTCTTCAGCTATGGGTGTGCTGCAGTGCCTTGATAATAAGGCTGAGTCTTGATTTTCTCAATTCGTTTATGGCAGCCAGCTTCCCAAAGGAAGAAAAGCAGGGATGAGAAATTAAAGGTGAGAGTATTGCGAACACTAGTGAATGAGGTTGTCTCTTTGCTTCTGAATGAAAAAGAGCCAATCTTCACTACTATCCGTTAATTTCACTGAAATGTAAACATTTCTGCTCAATGAAACCCCCGCTCAATGAAACACCATGTTTCTACTGTAATGTAGTCACTGTAGAAATTAATTTGGTCCACTAACTACCCTTTTAATATTGTTCATTTGATCCCAGACAGACTGTTCCAGCGTGTTGTTCCCTACACGTCCTGTGCAATGGATACATTTCTCTTCTTTACTGTTGGCACAGGTAGCAAAGGCATAGAACTGTGAAGGGAGCTTCTGAGCAAAGAAAATAGCAAGCACTGGACCGTTCCACTCCTTCAAATAAGTTTGAAATAAAAAACTAGGCAGAACCATTTATTCAAAGTGCAGTTCTGCTTTTGCCCATTTGCCCTTTACTGCCTTTCTTCATTACCTCGGAGGTACATCTCTTCTCCCTGCTCTCCTACTCAAGTTATTGCAAGCATCACACGGCACATAAGTTTGCTACTGGATAATTTTAAGCCTCTCAACTGAACTTCAAAACTACAATAGCTTATAACATCATTCTGAAGGCGTTTAAAGCCCTTGTCATTAAAATAAACAAAAAACTTCAAATCTGTTCCTAAATCCCATCCCTGCAATTTTCACTTTGTTCCTTGAAAGAAATTACAGCTCTTGTTCATGAATCCTTCTCCAGATTCTTTGGTATATTCTACCAGTATCCAAGAATAAAGTGACAGCGGGGCTGAGTATTCTCATTTCAGTGATGAGACTAAAGAACAGGAAAGAGCAGTAGGCAACTATTTGATGTGAGAGGGTTTTTTAGATATTTCTGTAGCAATAACTTTGGAAGTACAGATAGAGTACATAATTTTGCCAGATGGCATCAGTTCAGCCTCGCTTTTTTTTTTTTGTCAGGTAATCACTTTATAGTGTAAGAATCTGAAGGACTGAGGGAAAAAAGGGAACCATTATATTGTTGAGTAATTAATTTTATTTACTTCAGATTAAAATATCAAATACATATTTATCTCTGGAAAACAACGTATTGTTTTGAATTTGATTCTAAATGGGCATTCAAAATTATTTGAATGTAACCTTTGACTGTATGTACAAAACATGCATAAAAATATATTTCTTTGATACTGAACTGAGGATTGTGTCTGCTACCAGTAACCTTCTTGATCATATGTTTGAAAGGTTCCATCCAACAAATCTAAATCTGAAACACTGATATAACAAGCACGGACTTCTTAGTCCCTTCTTAGATCCTTTAACCAATACTTGCTTATTCTAGTGGGTCTCCTCAAGGTGAAAGGCTTTGTAACTGTTCATCTTCAGGATCACAAGGTAATTAGGAATGTATTTTTTAAAATCTATTGTCAATCTGCAATGTATAAGCACTGACAGGTGGAAATTAAGCATGTGCTAAGAAACCAGGATGTAGTTTAAAGGAGATTAGAACATGCCCTTACCTAACTCCAAAGTAAAAAGAAATCCATTTAGAAAAAGCATGAATACAGGTTGACATGATAAACACATTTTAAATTATGACTAATTATCTAAATTCAGCATTTATCTATAATTGCTAGAAAGTGCTATATTTATTTTTTTCTTTTATTTATTTATCTAAACAGAGGGGATTAATTATTGTATTTTAAATAACACTGGAGTAATTAAAAAAAGTTGCCATTTTCATGGCTACTGTTATACACTTACCTGAAAAAATATTAATCTAAACATAATTAAATATTCTCAAGTAGCATAACGTGCAGGTTTTTGTCTTTTAAAGAAAACCATCATCAGAAGAAGAACCATGTTGAAAGTGCTATTGAACAAATGATGTGATACAAAATGTCTCACAGGTTATGCAAAGAGCTCAAAGAACAAATGTTTTTAAAAACACATCATCTAGTAAAAATCTCCTTCGCCGTACACAACCCAAGCAGCATTCCCCCTGACCCCGCAAGAAAAAAAAAAAGAAAAAAAACGAAAGAAAGGAAAAGAAAAGAAAAGAAAAGAAAAAAGAAAAGAAAAGAAAAGAAAAGAAAAGAAAAGAAAAGAAAAGAAAAGAAAAGAAAAGAAAAGAAAAGAAAAGAAAAGAAAAGAAAAGAAAAGAAAAGAAAAGAAAAGAAAAGAAAAGAAAAGAAAAGAAAAGAAAAGAAAAGAAAAGAAAAGAAAAGAAAAGAAAAAGAAAAGAAAGCAGCAGACATTAAACACCTCCAGGTGCTGGTAAAATAATTTTCTTATTTTCCTTGCAACATCGAAATAGCTTCATTGTGTGCTCCTCGTCTAGCCACTCAGTTGCCTTACTCTTTCTTTTTGACTCTCTCTACTGTGTATGAGTAGCAACATCATTTTTATAGATATGCAGACGGAGAGAAACACTGCTTCATCTGTTCAGCTGCAATAATCAATTGTTTTAACAATTTGAATAATTAGTAGCAACTCTTCTCTGTACTTTTTATATCCAAATTCTAACTTGCATAATTTCATATCTAGTGAAAATCTAGTCTAAGGCTTTGAGACAATATGATGATCTTTTTTAACTGCAAAGGGCTGGAAAAAATATCTCAGTGCAAACCATTTTAAAGATGCAGAAAGAATCTGAACACCTCTTTTAGGAAACCGGAGGAAGAATCTAGTCCATGTTATGGTGATGGAGCTTGACGCATCAGAAGGTTAAATACCTTTGGAAAATATCTGGCACCCAGCTTCTATTATCAGGTTAAGCCAGATGTGACTATAGAGGATATATGTCTGCAAAAATGCTGAAATTTCACCTTCCATTTTCCTTGATGCATTTACTTTACATCAAATAACAATTTTTTACAGAAAAAAAAGTGAATTAAATGAAACCATTACATAAAATCCACATAAAATTAAATCTGAATGTGAAAAAGAAACTTTTTACTCTAGGATAGTGATTGTAAGTGTTAAATTAGAATCAGAAGCAGGAACACATGACATATGTATCCACTTCCACCTATGTCATAAATTTTGGATTTTGCTATAAATGACCTAAATTTTTACCAAAAAAAATTTGAAAATGTTCAAGAAATTAAACCGTAATTTCTACTTAGGCATGGAACACTTCTGGGAAGGGAATACCAGGAGGAGAAGAAAAAGGAACACGCTCAGAAAACACGTTCCTTTGACACTATTATGAGCCGTGTTTCATATCTGGTTAATTAAAATATAGTATATTGAAATACAGTACCTTATAACACATGCATAGAGCCCGCTGTCTTGTACCACTGTTGGTCGGAACCAAATGGAGTCTTCTTCTTTGCTCATTCTCGTTCCGTCAAAAGCTATAGGTTCCTCAAAATCTCCAGGTCCAGAGCTTTTGTACCACATCAAACTAAGTCCAGCACTTTGGGCTAGGGAGTAATTAGCCCTAATATATCCGTAAAAGAGCGCACATTTTATACGAACGGGTTCTCCCACTAGAACTTGATATTTCTTGTAATCCACAGACCAGTCAGTGCATCCATCAGCTAAAAGAAAAGAGAAAATGACAAGAGATTATCAAAGGCTTCAGAGACACCTATTCAAACAGCAACCTTTATTGTGGGAAAGCACTGCCTTTGAGAAAAGTTCTGCTTAGCGAGCAGTACACTTTTGATCTCTGAAAAATTACCTGCATTTTCACACCGTTAACGTAATGTACTTGTCTATGCAGAAGAGAGTTATTACGAGATTTTTGTGTTAAATGCTCATAATTTCTGAAATAACTGAGTAACTGCCCTTTTTTCTTTTGTGGAACTCCAGCGTGACCAGTTAAAAAATACTGGAGTGAAATTAGTGCAACACATGTGCCATGTGGTATGCAAAGTGTCACAATCTGTGAATTGCATTAAACAAATACCTTCAGGGTAACCATATAAATGAAAGAAGATTTTAGTCTCAGAAAACATTAGGACAAAGAGCTCTGGCCTGAACCAGAAAGTGTGAAAGTTCCAAGTTAGATTTGAAGGAGGAAAAGAGACTGTCTTAACAATAAAAGCAATAAGAGCAATAAGAGCAAACGTGCAAAAAGACAGTGCCAGGAAAATTATTGTCAGTGTTTTTAATGGATTATTCAAGACCAAGTTCAGATGATCTTACTTGGAATTCCTGACTTTCTAGAAGTACATTACAAATTACTTTAAATTAATAATGTTTTTGTTTTTTCCTGTCCTGATTAGCAATAATTCTAGAATAATTTTCATATTCTCCACTTTTGAATAACATCAGCCAGTACCAATACCATCCCACAATAACTGTTCATTAGAAGGCAATATTAGATTTGTTTGACTTTCAAAAAAAACCAAACCCCAACCAAAAAAAATTATCCATTATTTTTAGTTGTAGCCCCATTATTTTTAGTTAAGAACACCAAAACAACAAAAGGTATAGAGATACAATGGTTTCCTTAAAAAAAGCTTACGTTTTTCTGCTAAGGAATTTCAACCATGGAAATTCACTGTTAAATTAATTCACTTAAAAACTTGATGCCCAACCTCAGCTAGGTAATGAGGCCCCCATTCCAGTCAGTAGAAAGCAATCAGTAACGCCAAAGAACAACTTATGTCATCTTAAAATGCATGTCTATGACTCATATAAATATTTGGTCTTTGAATTTGCCACTTCTCTTTGTTAACTTCAAAAGAGCTTGGGCAGCTAGCTAGTTTAGAAAACCAACTTTCACACAGCTAAAGTCAAATGCCTCTCACCCTGGAGTTGGTTGAATACTGACTTTAATGGAGAATTCAAGCTACTGTGCATGATAAAGCACTATTACCACTTTAAAGACAGAGAATGTTTTAATCTCTTAATTGGGAGAATAGCATGCCAGTTAGTGACATTTGGATAATACCACAGCACTTATTATATGTAGTAAAATAAGAAAGACACAAACATCTGCACACATCCCGAAAGATGGAGGAAGTAAAACACCAAAACTTTAGAATCAATTTGCATTGTGAACAGAATTCACACAAAGAAATATTTGATATGTCTTTGGAGTGTCTCCTCCTGTGTTTACTTTAAGACCAGGAAGGGACAGCAATATGTCCCTGTTCCAATTTTCCTACCCAATAGTCCCTAAAAATCAGTAATCATTACAAGGCCCTAATAAGACATAGATGTACTCTTGCAGAAATTGAAGTGAACCAAGACAAGGCTATGCTATTAGCATCCCCATAGGACTTAAAAAACTAACTTCCATTTATTTCAGAATTCATTTACATCTTTGATCATTTCATTTTTTACCTTTCTGAAAGAGCATTCTCTCTCTGATCTGATTCTATTTCTCTCTGGTTCTAAATCCCCATGCCAAAAATGAATTAACATGCACCTCAAAGCAGCATTAATTCCATTATATAAGTTACTAGGTAATAGCTTCTTCATCATACTTTATTATCAAATTGTAGTCTTGCCTTTCACTGCCTAATTAAGTCAGTACACTTTAGTTTATAATATTAGTCTGCTAGTCATGTTTTCATTCTCAGGATATTCAGTTCTAATGGTTCCCAGCTCCTTGAGCTTGGTGAATCCATGAGAACATATTGCAGAAGAACACCAACTCTGTTTCGAGCCTTTGTATTGAATGAAGGATTAACTATTTCAGCATGCTATTCCTCATTAAAACGTGCTACGGATCACCTGCAGTCCAGTTTAATAAGCTTAAGCAAACATGCTAGCAGGTATTCTACAATCACTTGCAAAACCAGGGAGAACATTACCCAACTTTTGAAAATTAACATTATCAGAGTTCAGTTCCTGAGTTTTAAGGAGAATGTTAACAATAGTTTGAATATGTAGGTATTGTATTTACATTAATGCTCTGTGAAATAATAATTTCTATCATTTCTATGATTTCTATGGAAAGAGCATAGAAATCAAAACCTCTTCAATGCATAGAATTGTCTAAAGTTTCACATTAAGACTTCATATCACAAAGTACAACCAACATTACTTTTTAAGGTAACTATCTGCCAAACTATTTGGTCATTTGTTAGCACTAACTACATCAGTGTTTCTCACAACATAGCTTAAGAGAACATATTGCCAGCAGACAGATGGAGGTGATCCTTTCCCTCTGCTCAGCACTGCTGAGATCACACCAGGAGTACAGTGTCCAGTTCTGAGCTCCTCAATACAAGAGAGACATGGACACTGGAGATAGTCCAACAAAGGGCCATGAAGATTGTTAAGAGACTGGCGCATTTCTCCTATGAATACAGGCTAAAAGCTGGAACTGTTCAGTCTGGAGAAGTGAAGGCTCAGGGAGGATCTTACCAACATATATAAATACATCAAAAAAGGGTGCAAAGAGGACAGAGCCAGGTTATTTTCAGTGGTGCGTGGAAACAGGACAAGAGGCAATGGGCACAAACTGAAACATGGGAAGTTCTGTCTGAACACCAGGAAACACTTTTCACTGTAAGGGTGATGAAGCCCTGCCATAGGTTGCTCAGGGAGATTGTGGAGTCTCCATCCTTGGACATAATCAAAAGCCAGCTAGATATGTTCCTGCACAAGCAGCTCTAGATGGCATTGCTTGAGCAGAGGTTTGGACCAGATGACCTCCAGAGGTCCCTTCCAACCTCAACAGTTTTGTGATTCTGTGATTTATTTCAGCTACATTCAGTGACAGTCTTAAGAAAACATTTGTCCTCTTCTCAATGTGGTCTTTCATAACAGTGAACATAACAGCGTTTCTCTTCCTACTTATAGAAATATACCAGTTAAACTCTGCCAACACTGACATTCAAGTCTACTTAGATCTGTATTAACCTTATTAGAGCTGGAAGCTTTAATACCTTCAAAATCTTCCAGGAAATAACTCACATGACTCCTCAGCTAATGTGCCTTCATCTATGAGAAGGTGCTAATGCAATTTTGACAGATATAATACACATTCATCATTCTCATCATAAGACACAGACACCCTTCTGTGATATTTTGTGGTAACAGTGATATTCCAGGAGATAACTGTCTATCTGTGCTTGAAATGCTCGTATTCCACTGTAACTGAGGAGTATAAACAGAGGCTTAAAACCAAATGATTGGAAGAAAAATAGACCATCATGTCCTTAAAAATGAGGTTACTGTGAACACACACAGATGATAGCATGCATGCACTGTAACTGACGCTTCCTACATACAGTCTGCATGTGGTGTATAGAGTACCTGTGCATTTTTCATTCTAGGAATGTTTGGATGTACCAGAAACCCAATTAAAATCCTGATTTCCAACTTCCTTGAAGATACATTTTCAAAGAACCAAAGACTAATTGTACTCATGATGCCTTTTGCATTCATAGAAAGCTTTAGATTTTTCTATTGACATTTGCACCTTAAAAATGTTACATATTTGCATGTTGAACACCTGTGTTACTGCATTCATAAATGGATTTTTTAAATCAAAGGATTCATGTTCATCACGACTTGTTAATATTAAATAGATTGAGGGATTTATATGCAGTTTTGTATTCCAACAGTGATCCATTTCTATTTTGACTAGATTTTCTTTCTTTTCTTTGTGTATAAGTAGGGTATTAACTAAAGAAAATATCTGGTGTCTCCTTTCCTAGTTATGGCTGCCACAGACACATAATTAACACCTAAATTTATGCCGTCACAAAAACAACTGTGGAAAAAAAAAATCACTCAAGATTTATCAATATTTTTTTTTTATTTCTATCATCACATCATCAAGCAGTCAATCACCTTTTATTTTATTTTATAAACTGGAAGATACTTGAATAATTCAATAGCTTTGAAATTTCAGAACTGCCTTCAAATGAATGGTTGTAGTCCCTGATCTCTATTTTAATATGCTACCGGTTATTGCTACACATAATAGCACAATACAGGGTCCAGAATGTCATTCACTCAGTTATTTTCTTGAGTGATTTCAGGGTATGAGCTAAACCACACTACATCACTGTCCTAATAATGAGATTGTTCTGCTGGATAAACAAGCTTCTTGCGGGCTGTACCTGCTGATACCACCCATCACACTAAAATTTTAACATCAATGAGAAAGTCTTCCCCTTAATGTTTCAGGATCATATGTATCGTTTTCAAGGATGAAAATGAGAAAAAAATAAAGCTAATGACTCCTGGGTCCACCGCTACAGCCTGGATTCATACAAAAGCTTAATTTCAATTGATAGGTTTCAGAATTAGTAGAGGTCTTCAAGTTTCCAATATATTGGTAGAAATCTGAATTCTGGAAATCTAAACGATCTAGGTCTGACAGTTGAAAACAATTCTCCTAAAACATTTAAAACAGTAACAGTAAATTCTCCTAAATTTATTGCATTTAATGCTATTTAAAAAAATAAAAATTAACACATCCATTTTTTCCTGCTTATCTGTGTTTGTAGTTCTGTTCTTAATGTAATTTCTTTTGGAGAGGTTTATGCAAAGTCACTGTGATTTCTATTTATTTGTCAGCCACTTCAGGATTTTTGAAGACATTAGCAATTGGCAATGAAATCTGACAAAAAAGTGATCTCATAAATTTTGAAAAATGGATACCTAAGGGAGAAAGCACTAGTTCTTGTTCCTAGAGCCAAGAACTTGTGAAGGGCATTAGCAGATGCAGAAATAAGATAGTAGTACGTAGGGACAGTAAATATAATAGGTAGAGAAAGTGAACAAAGGATATTGTAGCAGTGCGGCTAAGATTTTGGGGTAGGGCGGAGAAATATGGGGCATAATCTGTAAAGAAAACAGCCTCTCCTTTACTGGCTGTTCATAAAAAATAAAACTTTTCAAAAGTTTATCAAGTGATTCATAAGATTAAGGATAATTTCCTTAAAACAATTTTCACAGTATTTTACTATCAAAACCACAAACTTAAAACTATCAGTCTGCCCTGGATTATCTCTTTTCACCTTGGCTGTTTCTTTTTGCTTTTTGCTTAGACTAGCTAGCATTAAACCAAAAAAAAAAAAAAATCAAGATTTTATACTTCATACGACAGTCATTACACTGTCTGGGCCAATTAGCTCTATGCAGCGTAGCACATGGTATTTTAGTGTGTGCTCTCATTATGAAGAAATGCAAAGGTTGTCTATTTTTGGTTTGTGTACCTTTTTATTTGCTATAAAAATGAACTCCAACAGGAATGAAGAAGCAGAGGTAAGAAACGCAACACACTATGCAGATGAGAAAGAGAATGCAGTCAGTTCCATTCTTAGACCACTTAGATTTTGTACTTTCAAAAAATGTACTTCAAAAAACAGTATAAAATTGGAAACATGAAAAAATATGGATTTATCATTAGTACTAATGTTTTCAAATGACCACATCAAGTATATTTTATACATGATTAAATTTCCTTTTGCACTATGACGGCTATTATAGCTTTGCATATTACTATGCTGCACTTCCGTTTGAGATAGCACTTTCATTTTGAAAACCCATTTTTCGTTATCTCAAAAACTCTTGCAAAAATTATGTTGTAGGCTAAAAACTTACACATTTCCTTCTCAGTCTAGAAGTGTGTAGTGGCTGGTATGGAGGGCTGACAGTAAGCGAAAAAGAAAATGTTTACAGACATCTGAGGGAGACAGAAAAATTATTTTGGATACCATTGTCTGTTAAAGAAGTTAGCTCCTAAAAATTGAAATTGTCTCAGCCCCACCTGAGACAAGTTTTAAAAGTGTTAGATTTAGTAGTTGAGGAACCTTGTCAAATGAACTATCCCACAGGAAGAGGAGTAATGAAAAAATAAAGCTATGATTTGCCATAAATTAAGTAAAAATGCTGTATGTCATGGTTTCAGAATACTGCACCAACATAAAACAGATTACATATGTCCAGGTATTGGACTACTTAGAGGAAGAATAAGGGTGAGAATACCTTTATGTCTGCCTGGTGGGAAGTTTTTATGTCATTCTCTCTTTTACCTAAAAATAAATAGTATTTTTCTTCTGAATTAATACTAATTCTTTAATTATCGCTATCATGTTGTAGAAAAAGTTAAACCATGAAAGTTATTTTTAAGAAAAAAGTAGCATAAACATACTATGCAAGACAGAAGCAAAGGAAAAGCAAATGCCTGTGGAACTTCCTAAGTTCCTACTGTAAACCAAGAATTTTTCCTTGATGCCTATTCAGTCCCTCTTTCTTCTTTCAGTCCCTTCTTTTCTGGTTCACTATATTAGGTAGAGTCTTAGTAAACACATAGTTAAAGGTAGCCTAGCCCATACTGACCTACCAGGTTATGACGGGTTGACTCCAGCCAGCAGCCAAGCACCCATACAGCTTCTCAATCACTAAGCCCCACATGCAACAGGACAGGGAAGAGAACAGGAACAGCAAAAGCGAGAAAACTCATTGGTCAAGATAAAGATGGTTTAAGAAGTGAAGGAAAGAGAAAAAAACAAACCAAGTGATGCAAAGACACTCACCACCTACACAAAGACTAATGCCAGCTAGTCTCTGAGCAAGGGCTACCTTGAAAGCCCGAACCTCCTTGTATTTATTGCTGATCATGACATTATTTGGTGTGGAATATCCCTTTGGCCAATTCAGGTTAGCTGTCCCAGCTGTGTCCCCTCACAATCTCTTGCTGACAACCTCCAAGCCTACTTCTTTTGGGGAGCAGAATGGGAAAAGGAGAACCCTTGATGTGGTGCAAGCACTGCATCAGCAATAGTCAAAACACAGGTGTGTTATCAACACTGTTCTAGTCACAAATCCAAAACGTGGCACCATACAGGCTGATATGAATAAAAATAACTCCATCCCAGCTAGACCCAGTACACAGGTCCCTAATCTCTTGTGTGCTTCTATGTGCTACCTTCTTTCAGTTATTCATTTTCAGCTCAGAGACCATCTGTACATTCACAGTTACAGCATAGAGATGGCAGCATAATGTCATCAACAGCCAAAAACCACAAGAGTTTGTTTACTAGATTAATTTCCAAAGCCTGATATTAAACTGCATTAATGATCAGTGCCCCTCTGAAATGAATTGTTTCTTGTTTGTTATATCTGCTATACATCCTTATTTGAGGACAGTTCTACATCCTCTGTTTCTTATGTGGCTATGCTAGAGTGTCTGCAGTTCTTTTTGGGCCTTAAGAATACAAGTCTCTTTCCTCCCTGCTCCCCAAACATGCTATGATTTATTTTGAAAGGTAACTTTTGCTCAGTGCCACTGTCATAACATTTCTAATGTTCGCTATGTGATTTAGATATGGAATCTCAACATTACTATGTGAAGAAATTAAGTCTGGTACATATTGGTCTTTTATTTCCCTCTGGAACTGCAAATGACTAAAACAAAATACTAACCCAACCTGAAGACAAGCTACCATGTGAAGTGGTTACACTAATTCCTAAAAATTGAACATGCACACATAAGGATGGCTTTTAGAAAGAAGATTTCCAAGAAAAGAGAATCTCTGGACCATACTGGTGTATCATGTTTCATAGCAGATGGCAAATTGTTTAATCTCTTCCATAATCTCTTATTATTTAAACTGCTTCTGAAAATACATTTGTTCTCCAGTAGCTTCATTCTGTAGATTAAGAGGAAGATCAAGGATTTCTTCATGGTGGAATTTCAGCAGCATTTGAACAGCAACTGCTGAATATCACAAACAAGTTGCTGAATATCAGCTGAACTGTGATAGCTAAATACGTGTAGACATCCACTTGGAGTAAATATGAGAAAATTCAGCAGATTAGTTCCTAATACAAGAGGATTAAAATTAATCAAATTACGACATGTGCATCGGAGAGTGCAAACACCTTGTTGCTGTAACTTAGCTGCTAGACATTTCTTAAACTGCATTATCATGACTACGTGACTAGGACCATGCAGAAAGGAAAAGAATTGCAGTGAGTGTTTCAGAAGAGCTGAGACCCAAAGAAACACTATTTCTTTCAAACAGACTTTGAATCAAAGGATCATTTTTTACTTTGAGGTTTCAAAGATTGAAAGATCTAACCATATAATTATTAAGCATATAGAGGCCATGAGGTTGCCAGCAATAGTACATATTAAATTTTTTTTTTACATATTTCTGTTTATTAATCTGTTCCACATTACTTTCACTCTTAAAATACTGGGAGAGAGTTAACATATTGAAACTGTGATCTTGGATTGACAATATCAATATTCTTTGTCAAAGCATATGTTAACTGCATACAACTCCTAGTGATTTTGATGACTCAAACTGTAGACACAGATTTATTTAAAGCCATAAATGTGTCAGACAGACATTTGTATCTATACCTGCAATTAAATAGAAGTTAAAATACAGTATAACATTTAAGAGCATAATGCACATCTAGGAAGGGTTTTCTTTTTCTTTACTCAATATGACAAAGTTATTTATTTCTCCCAAGGTTGACAAGGATTTTTAAATAATCTTCAGAGCGCATCACTGCTTCAATTCAATTAGCTGTGTGTGCATTTGCACACAAAAGACCTGACTGAGTAATTATGGTGTTCTTGAACAGGGACATGATGTCAATATTTACATCAATAAGTTAATACAAAAACATAGTGCCATCAGAAATCCATTAAGCAAGGCTTTGGCAGCCAACAGTGGTTTTGAGACACTCCAGAAACATTTTAAACACTTGAGGAAAAAATATCTTCCCCCCTAGACATTCTTGGGCCAGTAAGTGGAGCAGAGTTAGACCCAAAGTCTGAGCCTGGGAGGCGGGAGGGAGGTACGGGGGCACAGAACTCTGGAAGGGCAGCCGCTTTATGGCCTGGTTACGGCTGCCATGGCACCAACGTGTGGCCTGGCAATAAGCACTATTGCATTGGGACACAAAAGGGTTTTTCCACAGGATAGGTCAGACCAGGATCTGTGCTGCCCTACCTTCAGACAGGAGGAAATAAAGATTAAAGACAGAAAAAAAAAAAAACAAAAACAAACTGCACCCTCCACATAGCTGTCTCTTCAGCAGATGACACATTTGCTTTAAAACATAGCTGTCCTTTTCAACAGAAATAGCTCTATTCTATGTTGTGTAATTACATATCTTAACAAATTGTAAAAAAAATACACTGCTAACAGATATTGCTAAATTTTTGGCGGACTACTTTGTGTATATGTGTATAGGTATACAAGCATCCAAGGTTCAGAAAGGGACATATTTCCTTTCTCTTTTGCATTTCTTTTTAATCCCAAGAGCCCTTTAAAATTTTCTGTGTGAATGGCTCAGTGGAAAAATAAATTCTTGATATTGCTCTGAAAGTTACTACTAGGACACAATACAGCACCCAGTACCACAACAATTAGAAAACACATACTAGCCAAAATAAGAAACTTCTCCATTACCACTTTGGAATGTGTTAATTTAAATAGATTCCCTTTTATATTAAAACACTGTTATTTAATGACTACCAAAAGTGGAATACAACTGAAAGGGGAGAGAAAAAAAAAAGTATGCTTGTTCCACAAAACTAGAAGAAAATCTTCCATATATGTGCAACACTGGGGAAATTTATCATCCAACTGCTAAAGAAAGAACACATTTACTTGTGAAATAGAAATTAATTTTTAATTGTAGAAGTTTTTATGACATATGCTCTTTTCCTGCAGATGCTACCAAGTACAAAACATGGTAGTTTAAAGCTAATAGGAACCTCATGAAAGACTTAGCAAGGAGCAACAATATTAACTGAACTTTAAAGAGAAAATATTAACTACAGTAAATCTGCACTCCATGGATTACAAAAAGTCATTATAAATCTGTTTGTACACTTTTTTTTTCCATTTTAGAAGAACCCATATTATTATAGCATCTGGCATTTTCCTTCTTTTTTTTTTTTTTTTGTCCATATTAAGTCTAGAAGCTGAAGCTTATGAAAGATATTAAATTTTGTAAATCTTTGCTCCCCAGTTTGACATTTCCTCTGTTCCCATATGCCATGTTTGCCACACTTGAGACAGCTTACCAAAGAGAAAGAGGTCACCAGAGTAATACAGTAGTTCAGTGCTTTAATCTCATTAGGCAAAGGAAATGAAAATCATTATTATTTGAGTTTAAGAAGAAAACTTTGCTGCTTTCACCAAAGCTTACTTTAAAGCTTAGCATGAATGTTTTGGTTGAAGCAAATCTAAAGAAATAGAATGGATTTAATTGAGTTAAGAATCCAAATCCCACAAGACTCAGATAAAAAGCTTCCTCAGGTACCTTTATATATGTGCCTAGCTGCATTGAATTTCAAAGGCAAAATCGAAACATCAAATCATTTCCCTTTCCCTTCTTATGCTATATACCAGAACATATCCAAAACAAAAATAAGAGTTGCTAGATAAAGCAAACAAAATAAATTCTAGTATTCAAATACATTTTTGCATCCTGACTCAATGAATAGAGTAGAAATATTTTTGGAATTAAAAGTTTTTGGAATGAAATACTGAGAACATTTTCGATCAGGAAAATCTGTCATCTTCAATTGCAAGAGAAATTTTTGATACATTATAAAATAAATTTTTCATTCCCATTTAATGAATAGACATAGAATATTTATCTGATCATGGGACTGCTTTTTCCTACAGCTCCACTGGGACTCATGATCAGGTCAGATGGCTTAGATTTGCCCTAGCAGCCGTGCTTCTTAGTGGTTATCTCATGCAAAATCCTTGCAGCCACAAACCTCATGATGACTGATGAAAACTGAATTACACAACTAGACATAGAAAGACATAGCATGAAAGTTGCACAAGAGAAGGGATTTGGACTTTGGGCATCCAAATCAAAACTTCCAAGGTAAACAAATAATACAATTTTGTGCTGATTTACTTGAAGAATTGTTTCAATTCACATCAAAATGAAATTCGAGGGATTGGTTCAAAACAACTTCAAAAGATGTATTTCAAACGCTCTTCAATCAAGAGTTATGTAATGTAGCAGACACTCATTGAAAACTTCAACTTTATAAATTCCACTGAACATAAAAGAAATCTATATTAAAGGAAAAAAAATAACCTTGCACTGTCTCCACAGTTATAAGTTTGCATGCCAGATAAGCAAGTGCATACCGAATGCTTATTGACATTTCTCAACGCAAGAAGTAAAGAATTCAGCCCAGTGGTGTTCTCCAACTTCAAACATTTTCCTGGGTGTTTAACCTCTGCAATCAAAATTTGTATGACATTTATGTGGTATTCGTTACATTCCTATATTTGTTGTTAATCATCAGGATTCCAAAGAGAAGGTTTTTCTTTCTTGGTGTAACAATTTGTCTGGGAGAAGGGACAGCATTTGCCAGGAAAGCAGTGGTAACTAGCCATAGACCAAAAGAACACAGGACAAGAAACACAGATACCTCTAGAGAGAGTAAAGTTCCCCAGATACAAATTCGTGTGCCAAAATTGAGATTAAATTCATAGATAAAATTGGCATCAAGACTTACATTTCAGACTAAGGCTGAAGATATTTCTTTACTACAGAGTAGGCACTATGCGTGACTGCACTGGATAAACTTCATAAGAAATTTCTCCCTCTCTATGTTTTTAGTTAATTGTACAGCATATGCTCATACTTGAGTTACATGAAAAACTCAGCTACTTTTAATAAGTGAACAACTTTTCTGAATATGTTCAAAAACCTACTAGTGTAAAAGATTAAATAGAAATGTCTATGTTTTAAACTAGAGAAACTGGCCTAGAAACTCATATTACACCTTTCCAGTCACTGAAGGAATGAACATTTTTATAGAGGAATTCAATGAAATTAGAAATGGTTGTAAGAGCACCTTATAACCCAAATATTCCACTGAGAGTAACTTTTATTGAGTGATGCTTCACTCTGTTTGATCTCTGTGCAGCCTTTTTGCTACCTCAAATGCACCGAGGTAAAGAAAACGCTAGTATATTTTTCAAGATAAGGTCACAGAGCTGAAACAGATTTTGATCTGTGATTATTTAAAATTTCTTCAGGGATTGTTCAATTTAGTGACTAATTCACCTTCTATCTATCCTCACTGTCCTCCTCTGCACATATAAGCACACTTAAATGCACAATTTAATTATTAATGGTGAATTTTGCCGCACAGTATAAAGAATACCAATGAGACTGAAATCTGAGTGAGAACTGGAGCTGTGTAATTTGAGGGTCACTGGTGTCATAGCCTGCTGCTAATACTGTAGGAAGGCAACATGTGAAATGTACAAACATAGGCTCAGATTTATGCCAGAAGAGAGGAGATTAAGTAGACAAATAGACATAGATCCCATGACCTGTACAGCCAAAGATTAATTTCTGTCTGTATGTCCAGACTGAGAAGAAAAAGGACTAGGGACTTTTTCTGTCAGAAAAAGGAAACTGATTCCCTCTTTTTCTCTCTAAAAGGAATACAACCAAGGGGAATTAAGTAGAAAAAAGGGTATATTAAAAGTATCAGAGAGAATCAAGACTGGATAATCCTGAAAGGCAGAGAAGATGACATTTGAAAAAACAACACAGTTAATAAAATTTCATGTTTGTTTATGAACACCAGTGCTTATACTGCTCCTTATTGTTTTGTTTTATTTTGTTTCTCCTCAGCATCCAAGTCTTTTTCATATACATTCACCAACAAGCAAGTGAAGTTCTCGGAATAGTTCATATTTCCTCCCCAAATTTCCTTTTCTGGGGTAAATAATATATATCAATTTAAAAATGTTCCAACACTAAGTTTATGCATGAACAGTTTGACTGCTTTATGATGTGTTAAACTTAAGGTCTCTCTCATTTTCTTTCTGGAGAGGACTGCAATTTCTGGTAGAAATATATTAGAAGATATAGAAGAGCCTAAAATTGCAACATTCACTTCTGAATTTATGGCAATTCAAATACAAGGAGGAAATTTCACCTGAATACAAGATCCTTCTTGATAATCCAGGTATTCATTTTGCTTGGACTTCCTGCGGTTCCTATGCCTTTGAATGAAAATAACTGTGACATTCTAGTTGCTTCAACGGGTGCCTACACAATAGTTTAACTGCCTGAAATGAGGATACAGCAATAGAGCGACAGACTACCAGGCCTCCCTAAGGAGCCAGGAAAAAACGTCCAGCTTATGTAAAGATAGAGATATAAGTGTTTTCTTTTTTTTAATTGTTGTTGCCCTCCCGCTCCCTGTATAACTATTCATACCTATTCCGAGTGAAAAAAACAGCATAGACATATTTATAAGGCAGGGTGAGGTTGGTTCACTTTAGCCTGGTCTGAGTTGACTGGACATGAAGCAGCCCCATATTAGCACAGAAGAGTGCACAAGCTGTTAAGTTTTGTACTACAGGTTGGGAGCAACTCTGTGCTAATGAGACTGCACAGCTTCCAGTCTGGAGAGCTGCAAAGCTCACAACTGTCAGTCTAAGCATCTCCAAGTAATGCATAATTTCTACTTCCCTTTCGAACACCAGCTCGGTCTCTGAAAGCAGTCAGAGAAGTAACATCAATCCCTCATTCATTTTTTCACACACCTCCCCCAGGGTTCTGTGACTGGTGTCACTCATTGTTCCATTTTATAGTAATAAATTAGTGCCACTCCAGTAGCTCAGGATGGCTGTTCACATGGTATTTTTCGGCACATTAGCCAAACAGTAGGAGAAGTCATACGTGTCTCCCATTTGACACTTGAGTCTCATTTTACACTTGGGTTTGTAAACAGACTAAGAAATAATATTTATCAAGCTTCTCCTCAATAAAGTCTTCTTAATGTCAAGGGAAACTTGTCTTTGAGAATAAAATTGTCTCCAGCTGAGCAATGTTTTCTACACTGCTGTGTTGCAGTCTGTAAGTAAACTTAGCTCTTACATGGGTCATCAGCAGTTTAATTACCACCTTTCTCTAAGGCTTGATCTTTAATAGCAATAAACATACCTAAGGAAAAGGTTTAATTCTGTTCATGGCTTAGCCATAGCAAACAAAGTCTTCTACCAGCATAAATATAAAGATTACAATTTTATAGAAAAGGTCTGATTAATATGAATGACCCTGTTGTGGAAGATTTTGGTAAGAATCTCATTTTTTTTCAGCTAACTTCTGAAATTAATGCCACCGTTTTTCTAAAGGATTATTTTATTTAGAAAATTTCACATTAAGATACCCAGAGCTACAAACAGCAAGACAGAATAAAGAAAATCTAAGGTAAGATTATATGCCTCCTGAAATGGCAATGGCAAATCGGTTCTTTAATGTGTCACTAACCAAGAAGGGTAGTGAAGGAAACAAAACCAAAACTAAAACGTGTTTCCTGTGTAGCACGTGTGAAATTTGATGCAATTACACCTCACTGTGTGGCATATCGTGTATTATTTCACACATGTAATAGAGCAAATAAATAGGATGAGGCACATAAGTATTAATCCCAAGATTCTCACAGCCTCAGGAGTCTTGTTTTTTGTTTCCTCAGAAGAGATTTTGTAAATGGTTACAGAAGAAAGAAGGAAAGGCTATTTTTAATGGCAGGAATTGAATGATGAAAATTAAAAAATTATTAACTTGGAATACTTTACATCATTATATATGAACTCTAGATTATATTACTTTTTATTATTATAAAAATGTTATTACTAAGTCCATAGTTAAGGCCACATTGAGATTTGCGCTGAGAGCAGGATTTTAATCCTTCCATTTCACACTTCATTGATTGACGCTCTTTTCCAGACTTAACACAACATCTTCAGAGCAGAACTGATTTTTTTTTCCTGGAAAATACTCTGTCTCAGAGAAAATACTATAATACTAAACAGGTCAGTTCAGGATTTCTCTATCACCTTCTAGATGCCTGCCATTTCTCTTCTCAAAATTACAATAATAACGCAGTTCAAATTTACATCATATATGCATGTATATAGCCACATTTTAGACAGGTCACATTTCAAACCACATTTTATTCCATTTATGCATTATAACCCCCACATAAACGCAGAATTAGTGATTTAAGAGCTTGACTTCTCTATTCAGCATCTGACCCTATCTCTATGACCCTCTCTCTATGACACACTTGCATCTTCAGCTTTTTGAAGAAGAGATAATTGCAGGAGCTTCAGCAGAATTATCTGTTCGTTTCACTGAAATCAGGGTGCCTGTAAAAGGGGGTCAATCTTAATAAAAATTCTTTTTTGAAAGAAAGTTGGGAAAAAACCCAAGCGGACAATATTAAACATTAAACTCAAAAATATTTTCACTTTTCCTTTGAAATAATTATATTTTGTATTTATAATACTGCACAACAGAATTTAATGTAAAATATCAGCGCTTGAAATAAAACATTTACTAGAAATGAAATTTTTTTCTTTTTTTGTGACAAAATGGTCAAACATTGTTATTCATAACAAATTCAGATTTTAAAATGAACCCTCCTTCACAAAATTGTATTACCAGCTTCTGGACTCACCTTATCCAGTAAAAATTCCTGCATTCCTTTCATTGGAAAGTTCTTTATCTATGAAGAAGTTCCCTGACTCGACACTCAGTCAGGAGTCACACGACTACCTCCATATGGACTGCACAAGAAACCAGTCGGCCACTGAAGAACTTTCTTTTTCCTTCCCTCTCAGCACCCTGCTTTTGACAGGACTGTCCTGTCTGTATTGGAGTGTGGTTTCTAATTAGTGGGAAAGAGGACATTCAGATTTTGCAACTATTACAGGTATACAGGTATGCCAGGCATACATCTCTCCTCTGTTGTCTTACATTTTGCCTATTCTGATGTTGCTGAAGGGGATCATCACAACAGATAAATTACAGCCCAGCTAGCTGGCAAATGTATTAAAAAATGTACTTGTCTAAAAAAAGAGAGGAGCCCACTGCAGCCAGGTATAGTAAAACTGTCAGAAAAGGGCAAATTAATAAGTGACAGACACGCTCATGAGAGACTGGGGTTTCACTTTGGCAAAAAGGTTTTAGAAATAGAATGTTTTTCTGTTGCTCTTTGTTTTCCAGGCATATTGGAAATTTTCAGCTTGACAAGACAATTAATTGATGTATAATGTTTTCACTTCATCTTTCACTTCTCCACTTTCTTTTTAAGGGATTCCTATGCTTGTTTTTTTCTTTTCCACCAGATATCCAACATAGCACTAAAAAGTTACAAAATATTGCCTGCAATGAAAAAAATTCAGTAGAATATCAAATAATTCCTATTATGATACAAATAAATACCTTGACAAGGAAATAGAAAAAAGTTTTTAGAACTAACCAACAGTGTTATGTGCCAGATATTTTGTTTCCAGACTGAAATATCCTGAAGATCTATTGTGGAAACCATGTTTAAAAGACCCATTTGAATATCTAGTCCCATCAAGGCATTCAAACTGTAGAATTATTCAAATGTAGAATTATTAATTCCTTTGTGAATTAGGACCTATTGAAAAAGTCACTACATAATGTAGTAGTAGAAGTATTAACCACTGCAGATAAAAGACATTGAAATTAAACTCTAAAATGTTAGAATTAAAAAGGTTACATAGTAAACACATGGTGATGCAAAATCATCCAAAAATAAATAAGAAAATGAAGATTTCATAAATTAATATTTCAGCCTTTTCCTTGAGTTGCCAACAGCTGTTTAGCTTTTAATTTAATCTGCATAGAAACGCATTTTTCTGTCTTTTATTAGACAATTCTTGATATCATAAGATCCATTTCACCAAAATTAACATGTAGAGATACTGGAGGTTAATGAAAACAACTTTTCACATGAAAACATGCAATATCTACTTGAATACTAAATAAAATGAAGTATACACAAATAAAAATGAAATCCATCCAGATGTATCAGAGAGTAAAACTACTCCTAGACACTATTGTAAAGTGTGCCTACTAGGTACAGACTTTGAAAGAAATAATAAAAAAAAAAAACAACACTTTTTCTCTCCTTTAATAAAACAGCCTACTGTTCTTAATGACAGGTCTGGGCCAGGTCTTCTGGGTCAATGGTCCTAGTTGTCTATCATCTTAATTTATATAAATTCTTATCTCAAGACTATTTATATACATTTTCTTAAACTCCTACTTGAAATTGCTTCATAATGTCCTTCCTCTAGTGTTTAGAAACTATCTTGTAACTCATAGCCCAAACTGTATACCTTCCATTTTTCCGTAGTCAATTTAGATTTGCACTTTGTGCAAGTGTACCTCATTTATTTTCTCTGATTTGTGTCCAGCAATTTGGAAAATTCCTACAACCGCCTTACGGTCATCTCTTATGCTTATCTGAAATGCAGAGGGGAGAAAAAATATTTTCATTCATCAACATCTATCTTGATTACTGTAGTACGAGGACACTCCCCTTTGAACAGGTGGGATATTACTAGTAGTACCAAGAAGCATATTTGTAGCATAAAATTCTATTAACAAAACAATGTTTTATCTTTTGAAGGCACATTAAAAATCTTGGAAAATGTGTACTTTAAAGACAAAATTACAAAACAGCTGCACTGAAAATAATTTCTTCAGCTACTGATGCTACAAGTTGGCCTCTATCAGATGGGTCCAGATTTGACAGAACAAAACCACAACCTTACTAATTTTAATAAATCCTTAAAGAAATTCTTAACAATATCTTTATCAATCCTCAATATGGTCACATTAGACTATATTCAGTTATTTCCTTTAAGGGTTTCTCCATTTTGATTAAAACAATTTGAGTTTATACTACAGTCTGTAGAGTCCATAGAAAAATGTTGTCATGTCTCCTTTGCTTATTTTTTCCCTTGTGTCCCTAGCTAAACAGATTCACAAATACAGTTTCATAACTGAAAACATGATATGATGCCTGGAAGAATTTGAGATCCCTCCAAGAGAACAATTACACACAATTTTCATTCTCTGTTTGGTAATTATGATATATTATTGACATTTTAGATCTATTGCAAAAGTACACACAGAGAAGCAGTGGATTCCAGTACAGAGAGAAAACAACACCATAAGCACTATATTTCCTTTATTTTACCAAGACGTAATTCTTAAGCCCGATCCAATTCAGATATTGCAAAACATATGGAAAATTATCACATTGGGGACTACTCAGACTGTCTACTTTAGGTATCTAAGTTGAGTGCCTAACAGAAACTTGGTTTCCTGTCTACTCAATAGAGAAAGATCTGTGAGGGGGCAACCTGGAATGTGAAAATTAAGCACTTAAAATTAGGTGGTGACTATATTGCCTGTGTATGCAGATGGAGACCCTGAGCACTGAATCCTGTGAGGAGAGACCTCACGTTGGGGTGGCAATGGCAGCATCTGCCCCTGCTGTCCTGTGCACCTCTGCTGCAAGGACAGATTATCTGCCTGCATAGAAGCGAACGAACAAAGAAGAAATACAGCACAACAGATGAATTAAGGCCAAGGTCGTTGCCAGTTTATCCAATGATACTAGATTATGAACTGTGATAAGTCCTGCAACGAGGATAGGAAACCACAGAAGATGGTTATGCTGCGTAGCCACAGATAATAACCACTGCAATTTCTAAGACAGAGGGTCAGCACTTGTAGAGCAGAGCAGGTACCCATGTTTGTGAACAGACTTTTCCTTCTTGCCAAAAGAACACCGTAACCCCCAGTTTCCCGGTGAAAGAAAATAATCTCTTATCTTTTTTGTTTTGTGGTCCATACATACTCACTAACGATATACTTCCTCATCCCTTTCCCCACACCCTTGCCAAGAGGAGGGTTGGAAGGGAAGAGAGAAAACCAAGGTGGCATTGCTTCTGAGAACCACTGGTTGAGCATGTTTCCTCTCCTTTCAGCAGAACACAAGATGACTCCCCGCTGTGAGTATGAGTCTCCCAAAATCGGCTCTCAGCAGCTGTCAAGCAAGAGTCAAGCTAGCTAGGCTGTGTGAAGAAATCAGGCAACTGAACCAACCCAGGGGTTGAAGTCATCCCTCAGTGCTCCACAGATATTCTGCTCAAAAACATTTCAAAATCCACACACAAACACATTACAGCAGATCGGTTTCACCCGGTGAGAAACAAATTAACATCTGTCTAGAAAATGATGCTCTGTTGTACACTTTGTCCTTCTCTGCAACTCCCCCTCCAGTTTTCATTCAATTTTAATTCCTGCGCAGTTCTGTTTTTCTGAAGAGTGAACAACTGAGGGATTGCAACTCTGAACTGCATGTTTTCTAGCTAGTGAAAAATATATGTGTTCTAGTAGGTGTTCTTGCCAAGACAAATACAATGTAAAAACATAGCGATTTTCATTAAGCCTGCTTTGTCAGATATGGGATTTTCAGAGTCCCTGAATTCAGTAATAATATTATCTGCTCTAAGAGATTAGGTAAGCAAGTGCTAATTAAACTGCTGGACCACAGCCAAGCTATCACTACTAGACAAGAGTTACCTAAACAGATGCATCTCAAAAAAAAGACAAGAGATGCTGCTCTAAAATCGTGTCTGGTTTTTCAGTTCACCAAACCATGCAGATGATACAGTCATGAAGCCTGCAAAAATAATGGATTTTGTCTTTTTGTTTGGGAAAGAATTAATGAAAAAGTTGAACTAAAAAAACCCCTCACAAACCAAAACTCTTAATGGCATCAAAACTGCAACACAACAAACATGATTTCTGTAAACTCTGTAAGTTTCTGAAGACGGTCCCAGTACTTTGCCCCTTTCAGCTGCAGGAAAGGTTTATCTTTCACCCCCCTGTAGATCAATGTAATACAATTAGTTAAAGACTCAGGATATTACCTACTAATTCTAGTATCCATAAATAATAACAACAATAAAAACAGTAATATAAATTAGAAAACAAACTATAGGATAGTGAAGGCAAAAAATCACACTTTCACAGACATACGAGCTACCTCACTGCATCTCACTGGCTATTTTAGAAGGGTCATTAGCTCACATGAATTCAAAATCTAAAGATACCTGTGAGTAAAGTGTTACAGGCAGCTTCCTGTTACCCATTGTGAAAATCAAAAATGGGATTTCAGCACTAGGATCATTTCAAGCTTTCTAAAAGGCCTTTACAATATTCAACTGGACCTTCACTTTGATGGCTAGATCTGTTCAGCACTTTTTACGTGCTTTTTCTAAATGTGATGCAGCTCTGGTAATGATGAAAAGGAGTACTTCAAATGTGTGGTACTCGCTTTCTCAAAGAGTACAGCTGCTACATACATTTTTTAAGATGGAAGCTTTATTTACCATTCCATCAATCTCATCTGTACCCAAAGTATAAAATGGTATTTAATGAAAATGAGTGAGAATTATTAATTAGGAGGGTTTGAAAACCTGTTCCAAAATATGCAAATATAGATAAATCAAAAAATTGTAAAAAAAATGCATTGTTGCACAAGGCTGGCAAAAACATCTCCAAACTTTTATAATAACCAACAGTACTTTTAAGTGCCAACTTTTATTCTGTATTGGCAATGCGAAGTTTTACTTTTTTTAAAAAAAATATATACTGTGATTAGTATTTTCCTTTTTATACTTGGAGAGAAGGATTAAGAATAATTTAAAATTAAGTTTCTGTTACTACTGAAGTATTTTCTTAACCTTCATCTATGCTTTTTGACCTTCATTGGAATAATATAATAACGGCAGAATAAGAAGTAGCACATGGGTCTTTGTTCCTTAGTATCTTAAAATTTCTCTGTGAAAACTTAAAATTTTCAGGAAAGAAGTATTTTGATGATCTTAATTTTCTACTGAATATAAATCCATTCCATGACATTTCCAGCTATTAGGAATTCATAACAAGTCCTTTATAATGGGATTTAAAAGGAAAAATAAGATCATGCATGGATCTTAGTGTTCACAGGCTACAAATGGAATAAATTATTCTTACATCGCTGTTCATTGTAGAATAGAATGTCTTAAGGTAACAGAAGAGACAACCTCGATTTTCAGACAAGAAAGCTTTAAAAGGAAATATTTTTCTTAAAACAAAAACCCTCAAGTTAATGGTGTAGCTATGCAGCTCAGTAAATTACAAAGTCACAGATGAGCTGAGGCTGGGGGGCACCTCTGGAGATCATCTAGTCCAAGTCCCTGATCAGAGCAGGGTCAGAGAGAGCAGGCTGCCCAGAGTCCCGTGCAGTTGAGTTTTGAATATCTCCAAAGATGGAGACTCCACAACTTTGATGAGCAACACATTCCAGTGCATGACCACCCTCACAGTAAAGAAGTTTTTTCTTATGTTAAAGTGGAATTTCCTGTGTTTCAGTTCTGTCTGAACTCTGACTCTTGCTCTGTCACTGGGCACCACTAAGAAGAGTCTGGGTCTGGGAATGAACAAAAAGAAATAACCATATCTGTACATATTTTAGTTTTGGTAGAAAATCAATTCTTCCTGTTGGTCACCTCCAGGTACCCAGTCCAGTGACAATAAAAGATATACTTAACCAGGAAAAAAAAGGTATAATAGATAGCCTTTACAAAACAGCGTTGCTCCAATGTATGTGAATATTGCAATATTAATTAAAAATATCAATGATTACAAATGAATAACTGCCATATATTAAACATATTGCACATGAAGTATCACAAAGGAGCAGTAATACCAAAACATACTTTCTCTTCTTTGACAGAGAGGTTGAACTTCACGGGTATGGTATTTTAGGGTTACTAACTAAGGAATCAAAACCTCATAGCTTTTCCTTGCTATCTACACTTCCTAATTCCATTTATCTTCTGAGGGTTCAGAAATCCCAAAACTGAACATTTCTAACCCTTCAGATTCCATATCTTATTACTTAAAGATAAACGACAACTTAAAAGTTGCGCTACTTACCTGTTTTTTAAACAACAAAAAAATTCACAATGCATGTAAACAAGCTTTTATCTGTATTCAGTTCCCCTTTTACACAGGAACGATTAGCTCAATTTTCATAATTTCAGATGACAAGCTGTCAAAAACATGCTTTCCCCCCTCCTGATTAATCTTGAAAAAGCACTACCTCTCTCCTATTAAATTCTACAAAATCACTAACCAGAATATTTAGTGTCCCTTTTAAAAAAAAAAAAAAAAAAAAGGAAAAAAGAAAGCATGCAGTACTTCATGACAAAGCTGCTTATGATGTATAGGAGTTTACATAAAAGTGCCATTTTTCTTCTCCCAGGCATCTGATCAAGTACTGCACATATATGACAGAATTCTCAGAGGTTATTAAAAGAGTATTGATAGAGAACAGGTGAAGTAATGTTTAAAAACATTAAGTATTGATTTATAAATCCAGTAAAACAAATTAGTGAATCATCTATTTCTTGAAATAATTCTGATCTTGCTTCTTTCCCTAACTTCCTAAATAGACATTTTTGTTAACAGACGAGACACTGTGCAATGCTGATACTCATGTAGGGGAAAAAACAGTTTATTCCCACTTCAGCTGTACTATGCTTGTAATTCAGGAAGCTTACAGAATACTTGGTGTTCATTTCTATTTTGCTTTCCAAATTTCTTTCACTTCCCTAGAAAGTGTATTTCTGCTCATTGAGTTCTGTTCTTAGTTGTATGAAGTTTTATTAACATTTTTTGTCTGGCTTTGTCACTTTAAGGGCTTGCTGAGGCCTCTCCCAGTGAGATCAGAACCTGACAAGGAAGAGGAGGAAGAGACGGATGCATAGCTGTCAGCGAGTGCCACTTTGCCATAGACTTGGCAGGTCTTCTCTAGATACTGAAAATTTGTTCCTGAAATACTTACACAAAGGCTTATTTTTAAGAAATTCCATGGCTGAAGTTAATAAGACCTCCCACATGCTGAGGGTTATTCAGATGTCAAACATCTGCAAAACTGAGACCAAGCAGACTCTCCTCTGCTTCTTTTTCTTTCCGGCTTTTCCACCCTCCATTCTACCATTTCAAGCAGGTAAGAAGCTGGGAAGTAGATTTGTTGTAGTAAAGCACGTGAACACAAACAGCGTGTTAGTGAATGATATCTACAATTTATATTTGACAGGCAGAATGTGGTCTTCCTCTCTTGTATCTTTGGCTTACTGAAACCCACACCGTAATTCAGTACGCCGTTGGTGAGGAGTCCCATTTTCTGAAGCTTTTGCCAGAATAGGCACGAATGAGCCAGCATCGTGCAGCACAGAGGCTCTCAAAACCTTTCAATGCCTGAAACATCAGTAATTATTTAGTCAGGAAGCACACAGAGGAATTAATCCCTACCTAAGAAGCATTTATTGTTGCGGCAATAAATCCCCTTATATCAGCATGAGTTGTCCATACTTTCATAATTGAGCTCTTTTTTTTCCCCTGTAAGCTTCATGTAATTACATATTCAGAAAAATTCAGTGTAGCAGACTTCAGGTTTACCTATCATATGTCTTACAGACCTCATTAGGAAAAAAAAGGGGCTGTGTGAAGAAAATAATTCATTTTAAGGCTTCAAACACGTTAAATTTGCAGGTGGATCTTAGAATTTTGTATCATTTTTCTCTGGCATATGTATTCATTGTGTCTATATAAGTGTAAGTGTAAGTATATGTATTACATAGCTTAAAGAGTGTTAAGAATGCTCCTAATCTGGTAACAATGAACATTAAAGCTAGCAGATTTTTTTCTATTTCCTTCTATTTGCTTCCTAATTTCAAAGAAGGCCTCCTCTCCCCTGTGTTCATAAAGGAACAAAGAAAACTCAGAAAAAAACCCAAACACACACATACACCAAAAAACCCAATCACCAGGTCTAAGATTCAGAAATTAACCCCCTTCCTAAGTCCATCAAATGGAAAACATCTACTCATATATAAGCTTTTCCTTTCTTGGTGCTGTTTTACACACATACATTGGGTTTATAACTCGGATTATGATTAGGTAAATACATAACATAACTACATTTTTTCCTTCCTTTATTTTTCCTCCTCCTATTATATTTAAACTGTGCCTCATTTTGTACTATTAGTTTTAATCACAGTTATAAAAAATCCACAAGATTCTCATAGTCTAAGCAAACATGGTCAAAAAAAAAAAAAAAAGCTCATTTGAAATGCTTCATTCATCCAACTGTTCCAGTAGCTTTTGTCAGATATAGAGCAGAGGTATCAGTAGCAACACCACAGTTAATGCTGTATCGAGTTGCACACTTAAAGTAGGAATTAAATTTTCCCATTTCATCCTTCGGTGATTAAAATTAGACTCCAAATGATGTAGAAACTCTTCAAAAGATAAGTATGTACCAGGCAATTTACAGATGAACATTTGAAAATAATTCCCTATTAAACATTTTCCCCAAGAGCCTTAATACGCTGCGCTGGCATCACCTTAATACCACAAATGCAACGATTTTTCACAAATATACCCTAGTCTTAGAAACTTTCAGATTCAAAATGCTTTTTAGGTAGGCGTTTAAACATTATTATTGACTTTATGTCTCTTTTTTCACGTAAAAATCAAACAAGATCATGTGCTGAATCATTCATCTCTGCCTAGGCCACGTAAATACCTCTGTGCTTTATTTGTACTAAAGCCTGGTCACCTCCGTAGCCCTGACTGTAGCTATTACTATAGTCTTCCTCCAGATTGATTATGAAAAGAATAAAATTGTGTCAGTACTACGAAGTCCTTAGATGTTCCCAACTTGTTTTACTGGAAAACCCAGAAAATTCTTGCAATTCCTTAAGCCAAGGAAAAAAGTATCATGACAGGCATCCTTCAATTAAAAATAATAATAGTTGTGCATTTTCCGTTGCCTTCCTCAAGTACCTCTTTCTCTCTCAGCTGAGGGGTGTTCTGAGGTAACTACATGGGCTGCAATAGCCCGGTGGGATCTGCAGGCAGCCAGAACAAACCAATTGCAATTCACCTCAGCCACAAGGTCATATATTTCCCGTGATCCAGATATCTTCAAAACCAGTTCTAACATATTTTAAAAGACATTCAGTATTTCATAATAATATTCATATCTTTTAACTAGTTACAGGGTTTTTCTGTTTCAGAGTGATGGTATCTTTTGTGTTGTGTTCAAGTAAAGAAGCAAAGAATACTGGATAAAAGCAAAGCTTTAAAATTACAATGTTAAAATTAATTAGAGGTATTGAACAGATTATTGCGAATAACTTCAGCAAATCCACTTTGTTGATAAAATAATTACAAATAAATCAAGGTATTTTTAAAAATCTTCTTGCATCCCATAGCAGAAGGGCTTTTTCCTACAGAAAGACCTTACTAGTTTTACAAAACTACTGTGAAGCACATTTTAATGTGATTATATTTTCCGTCCACAGATACCAACATAATTCAAATGACACAGGTGTGCTATTGAATTTGTACTGTCCTTTAAGTTGAAGCCCCATGGTGTTTGCCAAAATGATTAAAAATTAATACCAAAGTAATATATTCCTGCAAAATTTATAGGACCTTGTCTAGCAGAGTTACCAGTGGTTCCTTGAGCATAAATCCTAAGTGGAGTTATGCTGTGCAAACTGTCATTTTAATCTCCTTTAGCTTCTTTTACAAACTCACCCTGCCTATATTATTTGTTGAAACCTCAACAAGTCTCTCTCTGGGCGTTGTTCAAGATCACATAATAGTGTCTTCACAGTACCATCTTACTGTTTAACAGATGGATTGTTAGCACAGAGTGCAATAATTTTTTTCCAATATACAATGTCTGGTACGCAAACATTAAAGCCATGAAAAAAAAAGTGACTTTGATACGGTTATTCTGTCATAAAATAAATTTTATTCAGTTTAGACACTCTTACAGTGTAAGCACCAGGGTGGAAATTACCAGTAGCGTGTATAAAAGCCCAACCTAAATATTTGCAAGACCAGAGGTATGCAGCATTTTAAAAAGAAAGATGGTGGTTCCTACTGAATGGTTTGAAAGAACCATTGCAGGTTGGGAATCTTAGGTGCTGTATAAGAACTCCAATTACTTAACAGTCAATATCTGACTTCACACTGAGGCAAACCCATCAACAAGATTGCAAAAGCTAACTGGTAAGCACCTGACTGTTGTCAGATCCAGCTTTGCGTTTTGCATGAACAGTTGCAAATTAAGCTTTGGGCTTCTCACAGTGCTCTCATACATGGCTTCCCCTAGACAAATGGTTCTGGTTCAAGACCATCTGAAAGAAAATTACATAAGCTGAAAGACATTTAATTTTATTGACTTTATTTAATTTATAGCTTATTTGTGACCTGTAGAGGTAGTTGGATCAACTTTTTCTCTGAGATAAAGTTCCCTGAGAATAAATTAGTTGGAAATGCTGCCATGACATTCTTTCCAAGGGTTTCCCTGCTCTAGGTCTCCCTGCTCTAGGTCCTTAAGCTTTACAAGAGTTTTAAGCAACCTAACATAAAGACAAACAACAATGTACTTGACTCGACCAGTACCCCAGAGGACCCCAAAGTGTATTTGCTATAGCTGTTCCCCAACAGTGATGCCAGACAGCTCGCTGATGAGTATTTGTGAAACTTTCCAGTATCCCAGTCTGCCTCCCAGCCTATTCAAATGCCACTGATTTTGAGTACAGCAAAAAAACTAACATGAATTGGCCTTACACGATTAATAAAGTACTTAGCCATCACAAAAAAAGGTTTTTTTGGTTTATTTTGCTGCACTCAGGCATTCATGCTGCCAAAAAACAAATGATTCCGCTGGAAATCATATAAGGTTCCATAGAGATGGCAGGCTTTTTAAATTGTATTTAGGGAGAACTAATTGCAGAGGCTGCTCTGCTTTCCAAAAATAGATATCTGCAAGACAAATTAATTTCACATTTGCATTTTATAGCCTCTTCACTGAAGTATTTTCCCTCAAAATATGTGAGTTCAAGAAAAGTAACACATTATTAGTCACTTTTTCAAAAACACCAAATATGCAATATATATTACCTAAAAGCCTCTGCTTTATTTTGTAGCATAAGTTTCTTCTTTGAAATGTTTTACATGAAATACATGACAGAATTGTCACCTTATTTTGGAGTTTATGACATAAACAAGGTCACTGTACAATTCAGAGCACAAAAGCTTGTTTTCTGATGGGGGAAAAAAATGAGTCTTAGTGTCACACTATAAAGTTAATTGGAACACTGGGAAAAGATATTTCAGGTAAGTAGCTACAGTAGATATTTCTTTGCCACCATGTATAGATATTTTTCTCTGAATCCATCAGTTTAGTTACATTTTCTCTAAGAGAGTAATTTAAATTATGCATTAAGCTTCTCTCTAACCTATTCTATATTGATATCAATAGAACATGCAGATCTTCATCAAGATGCTCTTGCTGGGAAACAAAGTTCACTGCAAAAGGCTAAGTTTACAAGGAGTTGTGAAGGCCAGTTTCTTGTTTTCTAGACCTGTTCTTCTCAGCACTAATTGCTCAAATCTTTGTTTTCAATTTGCTGGACAGGATAACTGTTATGCTTACACAAAGTGCTTTGCACTCATTCTAAGCGGAAGCACAGAGGTTACAGCCAGATGAGTCAAGCTCGAAGCAATTGTTCCTCATTTATTACTTTCAGTAATAACAACGTTCCACAACTTCTGATTATTGGTCAAGTCTTTTGGTAAAGTTGAAAACAGAGGAAGAATTAACTCATGATAAGAAGACAGGTGACTGAACCCTTACCAGGTATGATTTATCTATGGATGACTCTTGTGACTAGGATTAAAATTTACAGTAATGACATAATCAGATGACTCTGATGTTTCTTGTGATGAGTATTTAAAATCAGAAATGCTAGCTTAGGCTAGGGGCAATTAGCCAAGCTTTATAGTTCCTTTATCTCTACCTGTTGATCTGATTTTAGCCTTATCTGACTTGCTTAACTTGTCAGCCTCCAGATGCAAATAACTTCCTGAAGAATGAAGAGGAAACACAAGCTTTATGTTTTCAGCAGAGTAAAGCAGAAGATGGAAATAAGGATAAGAAGTTTTACACATCCTGTAAGACAATAGGAAGGATAGATTACTCAAAAGGATTTTTTTCCAAAGCACTGACAAAGCTCTTAGAGCTTTTGCCAAAATACACCTCTGAGCAGCATTAAAAATGTTCGTACTATCCTTTCAGAAAGTATTAAACAATCTGTACAAATACAAGTACTTGTTATGCATTAGCATACATAAAAGAGCATTTCTGGTGCTAATTGTTTCAACTAGATTTTTCAATAATATTATTGGTATAACATTATGAGGTGCAATCTGGAATAAAAAGAATGACTGTAAGAGTGAATAGTAAGTTGCATGACAAACTACTTCCAGCTGGCAATGCTTTGCCTTAAGTGACTCCTTGAAAATGCAATGTAAATTAAAGGCCAGCTTCTGTAACAGAATTTGATATTAGTTCATTGATACACTTTTAATAGAAAAATTCCTGTCTATGAAAGGTCTTATGTAAACATTTATTTTTAGGCAAACATGCATCTTCGCAGCCATACAAAATAAAGAGGAAAACAAAACATTGTAATAACGGATAAAAAATTAATTTACCTTCCATTTTCTACACACATATGAGAAAACCACAAATCATTTTATACAGGACAGTGCTTTTTATATATGTGTACATATAAGAACAGTCTCTTAACATCTTTGCAGTTGTTTTTCTCCTCTTCACTCAAAAGAACCCTTTCAATATTAAGACTGAAATATCAGGCAGTGAAGATCTAGCTCTATTGCTAGAATCGTCATGCATGAAACCCACAGATCAGCTGCAAACACCTTCTGGATAAATAGTATTTCTTATGTACCTTTGAACGTCTCATCTGCATTATAATAATTAATATATGTGTGTGTGTCCCAAATTATTGTAACAATACCAATCTGTCTGCATCTTTTAGAAAGTATCCTATTACCAAACTATTTTGCTTTTTCTCTTCCAAATTTTGATTTTTTTCCTCCCACCGATTCACATTGTTGTGAGATCTAGGACAGGCACCACTCAGCCCTAAGCCTGAAAAAAAACAGAGGATCTCTTGATCCTGCTGAGTCAGAAAATGTTTCTTTATGCCACAGGAAGGGAGTAACTGGCAGCTTTACAATAGGATTCACTACAGGATGTAAACACAAAGCAGAGGAGTTACTTCACACTAGGTACACTAGTTTGCTGCTTTCAATTATATAATGTTACTGGCACAAAAAGAAAGAAACTCAGAAGTGAAACAAATCCTTTCCAGATTATTGGAGAATACATTTGTAGAATGAATTATCTGATTACTAAAACTACATTCACATAAGGAAGTTCACCATTAGTCCCTTGCTGTGAGGCAATATAAAATTAAATCATCTAACATCAAGCACCTCAAGGTTGAGACAAAAAATTTCAAATTTTATGTTTGATGGTAAGTAAAATGAATAGCAAAGGTACTTCTGGTCTTATTACCTTCAGAAGGATGTCACTGCTGGCATTCAGTAGAGTCTGACTACGGCAAGGTTACATTGCAACCTTCAGCAAATTCTGCCCTTCATCGTTCTTCATATTGAAAATCCGTCTCTCACAGCTTTGTTTCATTTTGTTCCATGTGACTTACAAGGTATTTGGGGCCGGGGCAGTGCCTTTATGAGTATGTGTACAGTGCTGATCACTGTCAGATTCTGAGCTGTACCAGACACTGCATGTGTACACGACACATGTACACTGTACACGACACAATGCTGTGATTATCACTTAGCATACTTCTTTCATCCATGAACAGTGTTACAAAATGACTTAAATTTATCATTGCTTTCGATACCCTATTTTTTTTTTATTATGACAAATATGGTAAGACACTTGTAACTTGGTAACAACTTCTTGAGACACAAAAAAAACCCCTAAAACCCCAAAAGACAAAATGAAATGGTGTTTTATGATAAGAACACAAGTAGAGAATTATGAGGAATAGAACACTCCTTTTAAATCCCCCTCTGTCAAACCCAAGAATTTTTTTTTATTTATTTATTTTTTTTAGGGTATACAGATGAGAACTGTTACTCCAATAAGGATAGAATGCCTATAAAATGGTATTTCTGTGAAAAGAAAGCTCAGATAAAAAGAATGGTACTGAAAGAAATGTTGTGTAACATGGATTCTTTTTTTAAATAAATTTTATTGTCTCACTCCTTAATTTCCAGTAACGTACAAAATCAGTCTACAGCTTCAGCGCTCAGCAGCGTTGGTAAATTTGACCTAGAACTGGTTTCCAACTGAAAAACAATGTTGGATAAAAGCCGCCTTCTTGCTCTCTTCTTACCCACAGAGATGATCTGTTTCTGCAAGTCAAGCTGTACATCACCTGTGCTGTGTCAGAAAGAACGCTCATGCACTCACACTGTGTAACATAAGTAAACAAGAGTAGTTACACTACCAATAATGCAAGACACCTCCACTCACTAATATTTGAACTTCTCCCTTGATTTGCCTTGAAGGAAGGGGAAAAAAACCACATCAGTTATTGGCTCTTACTGTGATCATTTGACTTAAGACACTCAGGTTCAGCAACATCTTACTTCACAAGTAGATTTTACTGTTATATATCCCTTATCAAGAGCATCAGTGTTGTAAAAAATTCAGTTTATCACAGTACATATTTCTATAATCTCCGACCTCTCTTGTGCTCTGAGCCCAGAATAGTCCCATATCCTTCAGCAGCAATTCTGTACTTTCTTTCACCAGGTATGATTGTAATATACCTTCCTGTCAGCTCCTGGCAGGCTGCGCAGTTGCAATTTTCATTTGAACTATAAATCTTTTTTTAAGTAGGTATTTGTTTAGCTTATGTACTCAATAAGTTGGTTTTGGTTTATTTTTCTTTTTCCTTCCCCTCAGAAAAAGCGAAAGTCTGAAATAGATATTCTGGAATATTTCCTTCTTGTTTCTTTTTTTTTTTTTTTTTAAGCAGTGAAGTCTGCAAACATTGTTGACATATGTAAGACTATCAATTTGCCTTCATTGTAATCTATCATACCAACCAGACTTGTTTAACTTTTTCTTGGCTCTCCTCCTATTGTTTTTTTTAAATAACATGCTGCTCTCATATTTTGGAATTTCAACCCTGTCACCAGGACCACCTCTCTGTGTATACATTCACCCCACAGCTATCTATAACTCTGAATGTACTAACACAATATAAATATCAAAGTGTAAGAGTAATGTTTAAACACCTCTTAACATGTTTGTCTCGCAATTTTGATCCTATTTGTCTATCCACATTCAGTAAAGCGGATGGTTTGTAAGCATTTAGATTATAAGCTTTACCACCAGCAGTTGTTCACAAGTATAATCAAAAGCACTGAAAAAATGTTCATAATTTAGCATCAGCAACCTTCTAGGAAATTAATCATAGTTTCGTGAAAAAATGAATCTTCCTTCCTTCTCCTGTATTTCTTCAAGAGCTCTATCATCTTCAAGACAACACCCACAAAAGCTACTAAAACTTTCTTCTATAGTTTGAAAGAGACATTGACTTGAACTGAAATTTGACTCCATATTTTCAGAAAGGTTTGGAGGTGTCCCATCATTGCACTTGTAACTGGGTTGCTGATGCAAATCTGAGTACACAAATCTGATTTGAAAGGCAAAGCATTTTTCTGCCCAAAGTTAATTTTATCAGCGCAAAAATTAAGGTTAGAAGGAAACTTCCACCCCTCCTTAAGTCTCAGAATGTCAGAAAGCACAATGTTTATAGTGCATTCTCCGCTTCAGCTGACTACAAAGTCTTCCGTTACAAATTCTGTATTTTTACCAGAATGCTAACCCTGCAAACCGTAAAGTCACACAGCTCAGTAAATATCTGTACTACGATACAGTGATGTACTACAATTCCCCAGATTCCCAGTTCTTCTTGTTACCCAAGGCTAAGAGGTAATGTTACAATAAATTATCTATGTAACTTCTAAGAGGCCCACTGGACTCAATGATCATTTCTCTTTTTATGTAAGAATAATGTGTACTATGGAAAAAACTTGGCAGGTTTAGGATTTTAAAATGTTGCCAAATTATAAATTATTACCTACTTGTGAAGGATCCTTCCCAAATAAATAAACTCCTTGGGTTTATTCAATTCATTTGTACTTTCTTAGTTAATTTACTTTGCAATTTATCTACTGAATTTATTCTTGCCTGTATACAATTCCTCCCTTCCCTAGGCTCCCTTCACAAGGCACTAACAATTTTGTAATATGACATACCATACCACATCTTATCTCAGCATTCTGCCTATAACTTTCAAAATTAACACCCAGGAGAAAAAGAGATTGGTGATGCAAAACATATATTTGCAGTAAGAGATATGCACATACAGAAGACCTGTATAATCCTATGCTGTATAGGCCTATCTATCGCTCCGTCAAAATTCTATAAAAAATTCAGAGAGACAAAATTCTCACCTGTCATCCTCTTACATAAATCTTCATCCCCTGCTTATCTGTTTAAAGTTACCAAAATTGTGCACACAGGGTAAATCTAAATAACTGAATTTTCCATACTATATCCATAAACTAAATAACTAACCACACTTTTAAAATCAATACGGGTAGACTAAATTGTTAGTGATAAAAACAGGGCTTTGTTTTCCACAATAATGTGGAATCATAAGAGACGTGCCTAGAAATTATCCAGATTATCCTGCGTAAGATGTTAGCTTTTAACCGTAGTGGAAGTGTGCTATAGGGAAGAAAACCCCCACATTTACATTCCTTATAATTCCGCTTCTTGTGGGCACACTTTAAACAAAAAGTTTTTACTCTCAAAGCTAGCCTGCAAATGGAAGGACAACTTGTTATCTTCAACAACTAATTATCTCACACACAGATCTAAAAAGCTGATAACCAGCTGTTGAGACTTCAGTTGTAGCAACTGAGAGGTTTCTTCATTGTAAATAGCAGAAGATTGGGTATTATGTTCCATAAAGAAAGACTGGGACAATGAAATGCTCTTACCAGAAAAGTGAGAAAACATCTACTGCAGATTTAGGGTGCTCAATTTTTTGTTTTCCCCGAGGAAAGAAAAAAAAAGATCTAGGAAACGATGTGCCATTCTGCATGCATAGAGGTATCCAATGGGATGCTCATAAAAGAACTGTTAAAGAACAACTTGTCCTACGCAGCTAAATAAAAGAGCATAAATAGGCTCTCACGATGAATCACAGCCATCTGTGCAGGCCAACATATGTAGAATTAAAAGGTGGTTCTGGAACTATTATAATATCCCATCTTCAATCTATGGAAGAAAAGGAAGTGACCTACTTCAGTCTCTCCCTAGGTGGATTAGATTGTCTTTTCCTTGAAAAAATGGAAAAAAATAAAGACATTAAAATGAGTATTAGAGAAATGCTTTTCTGATTTTTAAGATCATGTACAAAAAAGCATAGCTGTCTCCCTCCACCCATATAAGCCTGGATACCTGCAAATTTGACCTAGTCGTTTTAAAATACTTGCAGAAAACCTTCCAGCCTGCATGTTGCTGCATAACCTTAACCCAAGACTGCTTTGGCCAGAGGAGTGCACTAAGGCTTTGAAGAAAATGTTTTCGTATTCGTATTTACATTTATGTTTACATTTATTTAAATATGTCACGGACTGAAAATTAGCTTTCATTATTTTTCTTCAGCTATGTTAGGCTACAACAGAATTACATTCTTGCTCAGTTGAGGAAAAAAAACCTCACAGACCTTTTCTTTAAATTTAAATACTTAAGTCCTGGTGGATTGTATGACTGATGAGAAGCTAAGGAAACTCAGAAATGAGCTATAATTTCTTAAATTCAAGCACCTGTTCACAGCTCAAGCTTTCCAGCACTAGTTTGAGGTCCAACTTTACTTTTCTTCTAATCAAGCTCTTCTAATTCAACCTCTTCAATGCTCAGAAGTCTCCACATGATGGCACCATAAATATCTGAAACTGCTTTTCTTGACTGAAATAACGCGGAAAACCTGGTGCCAGTGCATCGAAGTGTTGAGATCATTGTTACACCATACCTGTACTCCACAACGTTATATCCGGCTACTGGTTAGTCCCTAATATTTTTAAGCAGTTTTGAATGTTTCTCTATAGTCAAGAAGCAGAGTATGATCTTCTTCATGCTTTTTTGTTCTTTGACCAAAATAGTTGACAAGCAAACCTTTTTCCTCTTCAAAGACAAATAACTTCAGTAGTTAATCTGAAGATTTTTTTTTCAGTAACTGTTATTATCCACAAGGTTTTTGACAAAATGAAGCAGGTGGAATAGTTTAAAGGTAAAGTCATTGTTTGAATTACACAAGAGGATTGTTTAATATCTTTTAAGATAGAGAAGTTGCTAAAAAATTCAATTCACTCCAAGCCTCTGAAGTCGGCTTTGTAACTATTTCAAGCAATAAGGAAGAACTAGTTATCCTTCTGCGTGACAATCAGGTATTTTTTGTTTGCTTATTTGTTATGTTTCTTCTGATTTTGCATTACCTAAACTATATTTAGAAGTTCCATAAGTCAGACCTTATCTGAAGAAAATTCTTTTCTTGCAAAGTTTTAGAATTTCAATTTAGGAAAAACAAGAGACAAGTTTCTTTTAAAATAAAACATGGAAGATTCCTGTATTTACAGCAGGCTCCAGAAGGCTTCAGAGAACTTTCATCGAAACAATGGAAACGGGTAACTTTCACTGAAGTTACTCAGTCACTTTCACTTCCTTCATTCTCCCAAATACACTCCACCTTCCACACTTGGCTTAGAGAAGTAGAAGGTGATTAAGTAAAACTGTTTTTAAGGTGACACCAGAAAAATGTCATCAATGGCTTAAAGAATTTATATTATGCTACTGTAACAATGGCTGGATCTACCAGAAATAAAAAGCATGCAATTTACTTTAATGAAATTAGAAAGTGGTTTGAAAGAAATCCAACAGTCTGTTTTAACCCAATGACAGAGCATTAGATCTTCTGATGCCCTGTCATCTTAAGATCCAGAATGAACATTTGGTCTACTCTTTTCCTCCTGTCTTTTTTTTTTTTTTTTTTTGTGGTACCTTCATTGGGTTGTGTGAAATTCCCTGTCGGGAAGACTAGATTTATTTAGCATCAGTAGATCTTTCAAGAAGGAAGTGACTTATGAAGAAGTGGAATAAAAATGTTGATCATACAGTTCCTCAAGCTTACCCGCTTGTGTGATCTTGAAAATCAAAATACTCTGCCCTCTCTGTCTAGGTTCAGAGCATAACTTTCCTACTGACCTTTACATTTCAAATCCTTTAGGCCTTTTTTTTTTTTTAATTATATAGGTACTGTAGGAGCACCTCAAAGAACAAAGTTCATTATAGTATTTATCATCACTGAGGACCACGTCAACACTAAGAGAAGAGTCCTATGTATACCTAGCCTGTTTCTGAAAACTAACCTACAGTTGTTTCCATCAGAGGAGCAGAGCTGTTGGAGAATGTTCACATCATGAGATATAGCACCCTTTTCCCCCCTCATTTATTACATAACTCAGGACCTTTTAGCATAGCCTACAAACACAAACCACTAGAATTTCCACCCTGAAAATATTTGTACAGACATCTAATAGCCACAGCTAAACCAAGATCTGACATTTACAGTTTCATAGAACTGCAATGAGCTCCCTGGTCCCGACTGCAAGAAGCACTAGTTCTGTCTCTTTGCTCATGATGAGCTATAACATCTCCTCCTACTGAGAGACATGTGTGAAAGCAGGGAAGACTTTCATACTGTTCCAAGAAGTTATTCAATAGTTTTAATCGCCTCTAGTGTGTCTGCAGGGCAGTAAGTAATTTGTTTAAATGCCTGCAATGATTTGAAATATAAGAGGAAAAGCCAAAATGGAAACAGGATATTCATTAACTTGTTGAATATATTTACATTAACATAAATTTCAAGGAATGTAAAGTGTAGTTCTTTAACTCAATATACAAGGAATTATCAAATATATCAGTACAGAAAGCATAGTGACAAAAAGTTAATGTCAGTAAAACCCAGTACAGCTTATTATAAACTCACAGGCAATTTGGAACATGAGTTTAAAATAGACTCTTTCAAATACAGTTGCTCTTGAGTGACTTATTTTATTTTTGCTAATGGAACAAGGTTAAAATGACATGATGATAAGGAGTCTCAACTTTTTAATTATGTATCTCCTCTCATTCTAAGCCTCCGTTCTAATATAATTTCTTTTCACTGACATACAGGCTCTGGCTACGCTGATGAAAGCAGACTCCATCTGCCGGTATTCATCAGCTGCACATTCACCGCCTGGGCCTGGGCACAGGAAGGCTGGTGCCATGGGAATTAGAGTGTGTGGCTCAGTTCTGGAAATACAGCCTTGTTCCAGTCATGCCAGGTCTTCTCTAGGGACATCATGGTCCTCTTCCTCACTGGACCTGAAACAAGTAACTAATGTACTCCCTTAGGTGGAAACCTCACACAGTCCTCCTTGCTGGAGGGTATATATGAGATCATCAGCCATTAAAACTAGAAAGGGTTAAAAATCAGTGCTATTTTTATGTCAAATGCAAGCATTTAATCATTACATATAGTGCCAGGACAATCCTGACTTCGTACTTGGGTAAATTAGCATATTTCCTAACGATTTTTATTAAAGAAATATTGAATTTTTATGATTTATGCATAGACTTCCTCATTAATTATCAATTCTCAATGAAATACTTCTCTTACCAAGTGGCAAAAAGGTATATTTAAGTTGAAAAAAGGTTAATTCACACACATTTCTGTCCCTCCCCTCAGGAAGTTGAAGGCGGGAGGGAGAACAAGGGTGTCTTTTCATTCCACATTTTCCCTCTCACATTTTGGGTCCCTTGGTCCCCCCTGCAGTGACAAAACACTTTTTAAAGTCATCCTTAGGGAAGCTCCTAAGTGTGAGAATGTAGAAATTCAGGTAAGAGGTATTGGGAATCAAGTGCTGTACTTTGCAGAGGCTGGGATTACAGATTACAAGAGTAGTTAATTCTAACACAGGACACGGAACAGCTCTGAGCAGCCCAGTGAACCCAGTGGTAATCCTTGGCTTCCCCCACTTCATACCTTACAGGGACTGTGCTGATTTTGACAGGCCATGCCATGGGGCACCTTGACAAGCCAGTCTGCCAAAGTGTCTCCTAGGACGCTGTTCTAACTTACATAAATGGGAACAATCTGTGACCTAGAAACAGCAAAAATGACTGCCGTCATCCCACCCAAGACAAATGCGAGCTTGCAATATGCTATTGACATATTAGCTGTTAGAACATGTGTTCCAATATTGTATTCCTTGAAGTAATACTTGCTGACTCATTTTTCAGTCCTGTGCAGCAAATGCATTCAGCATGGCTTCTCTAGAAATTGATTCATATCTGAGAAAGTCAGAGTTGCTAAGCACAATGCTGCTTTCATGACTGGAAGCCCTATCTGTTTTCTTTAAAACATGATTAAATTAGTCATTAGTGCTCGTCAAAGGATGGTTCCACATCTTCCATCTACTCCACAGAAAATATCTTCCTTTCTGTGAATAAATGGAAAAGCTGAAACATTGGGTTTGTGATGTTATTTCTATGGCTTGTAGGAGTTGCAGTTCAGAAAGCAGCCACACAGCTGTGAATGGCTGTTTCCCAGATGGACAAACATCTCTTGATTTACAATGAGTTACGGGAGAGACACCGGATTCCAACGCTAGAATAAAACTGAGATAGTTGTGTAAGGTAACATGAAGATGGGCATGAATACATACATTACCTTTTCTTACATATATATAAACATTGTTCTCCCCAATCAGCAAAATTTGCATTTGATTTTATGAAACTTGGAGGATTTGTTCTGATGATTCTAGTTTCCTTTTTGTTTATGCTCATATTTTCCTTTAAAAAAAAAACCAACAAATCTCTGAATCTAGTTCTTTGTCAAATATTACTGCAACATTAAGAAAATAAAATATCAGCTCTACTTCAAACATTTCATATTTTGCTAAGACTTTTTATGTTTCCATGCACTTCTAAATATCATAATGATTTAATTGTTTAATTATTATGCATATGAGAATTAAGTGACTGGTGTAAAAAACTCCAACATATCATATCACTTTTGGTTTGTAAAAAATAAATTCCATTTATTCCTGCTTCAATCAATATATTTACAGCTTTTAGGAAAAGTTATTGTATTTTAAAAGTTTTCTCCTATGAAACAGTAATCTTAATCTTGACAGAGAAAGAGAAACCCCTAACAATAGAAGTAATGGCAGTTCCATTGATGCCAACAATCAGTTTTCATTATTGTCTGGATATATAATTTCAGTTATTTAAATCCAGATGTTCTTGACCTAGTTTCCTTTTATTTTTATCCTGAAAAACTCAAATATCTAGGAAAAGGCTGAAATGTTTCTGTAGGGATTGACAACATCAAGTATATGATGATATGAATATTACATGCATATATTTACTTATATGCTGCCACCCTGTTTGAATACAGAAAGCTGAATCAAATGAGGAAGGTAAGAAAAAGGCAAAGCAATGTCAAAGATTACATTCTCCACACTGTTTCATGAGGGACACGAAATAAATAAACCTCAGCCTGATACCTCCTCTGGTGCTAAATTCTACTCAAATGCAAAGAAACACTCCAGCCATAAAGACGCTGGTCTGAAAAGCAACGGAAGAAAAGAGAGGTGCACCAGGGCTGAGTTGCAACCAACCCATTGCAAGAGAAAGTCAGTCTATCCAAGGAAGAGATGGGGTTAATTGCGCTAAAATGAACTGTCAAAACCAGGCAAGGATCTCATTTTAGGTAAAACTTGTAAGTATTCTGTGCTTTTTGGGTTTAATTTCTTTGTTCTGTAGGTTATGTAACTTGGGATGAATGAATAAACCACACTTTATGTGGGAAAATCTTGTGGTTGGTTGGCTGTTGAAAAGCTGTTTCATCACACATTTATTTTTGGAAGGCACACGGGGCAAAATTGATTTGACCTCAGGCTAACGGGTTTTAAAACCAGCAAGATTTCAGCCTAATGATGCATTCAAAAGCAGCTAGGTGGTGTGTCTTCTACTTAGAATGAGGAGAAGAAAACAAGATTTGTCATTAGAAGGTGCACTCAAGAGTAATTAAAAAGAATTTGAAGCATAGCCCTCTCTGGTACTGTAACATCTGTTTTGTATTACCATGTATTTGGAATAACAGTTGGTCTTTGCTCTTCACGGCTTTCATAATGAAGTGAACCTTAAGAGCTAATTCCTAAACATCACTGGTTTGGATTCCTAAGGATGCTCAATTATAAGCCTTCCCATACACAAAAAGGATTACTATTTTCTTGTTATGGATAAAACATAAATATGGAGGGTACTACCACTTTTGCCAAGAAAGAATGCTTTAAAAGAACGATTCATATGTAATTTGGACTGCATGCTACAGCTGCAACTGCAAAGCAGCAATAAACACTTACATCTTAAACCCCTTCTCTTTTGCTAACATGAGGTGGGAATAAGCTGTCATTTAATCACATGAGTTAGAGTGGGGTATATTCTGGTAAAGCTTAATATTATGAAATAATGCTAGCTGCCAGATGGGTTTTAATTGGTATACATTTTTAAGCCAGTTCCAAGCAGCATCTTTTAGTATCTTTTGTCTAATTTGAAAATGACCAATGGGTTTTCTTAAACTATGAAAACCTGCTGAATGCATGGCTCTTTGTAGAAAGCTTCATGTTTTTTAGAGTATCCATATAACTTAAATTCAATGTTTCACACATAATTTTTAAAAACTAATGAAATACAAAGATGATCTCTTGAAATACAGGGGGACAGTATGATGCTTCTGCTTAAGGAGTCGCAGTTCACTTTTCAAAACACAAAATCTTTAAAGAAGAGAAAGGCAGAAAAAGGAAAATGAAGTCATCTTTTTAAACTGATTTAGTTAGAACTTTATTTTATATTCATTGAACTTCACAGCAAACTCCCACTGGCATCAGTTTTGCTGGATTAGATATTAAGTGACACCTCTACACTCTGCAGTTAGACTGCCAAAGCCAGTGTGGTTTCCTACACAACTTTTAATCTTTATTTCATTATTTCTGACCATTTCTTATTGATATTCCTTAACCACCAATAATAGTTCCCCAGTTTTTAAATTGCTGAGGTCCCAGGGGCTTAGTTTCAAATAGTATTACTCTGCATCAGTTACCAGCTCATCAGTTCCTCTTTTTCTATTACATTCAGTACACACAGTGCCTGCCATCATCACATATTTAAGGAGTTTCAGACAAACCTTTACTTCTTGCAATGCTTCTATTTTTTTTAATTTAGATTTAAAACTTGAGTTTTGATGTAATTTCAGAATGATAAACAGAACTAAAGCTTTCTTGGTTTTGTTTTTCTTCCTCTGAAATGAAGAATTATATCCAGATTGGAAAAGAGTGTTCCCTTCACAGACTGCCGTCATGACACTTGTCTTAAAAAATGAAAAACACAAAATAAGCTACTTAAGAAAATCTGAGCGTCCTGAGGGAACTGGCAGATGAAGTTGCTAAGCATCTATCCATCATATTTGAAAAGTTGTGGCACAGTGGTAAAGTTCCCACTGACTGGAAAAGGGGAAATATAACCCCCATTTTTAAAAAGAGATATAAGGAAGACCCATGGAGCTACAGGCTGGACAGTCTCACCTCTGTGCCCAGCAAGATCATGGAGCAAAAACTATAGTGAGGCACATGGAAAATAAGCCAACTTGGCTTCACTAGGGGAAATCGTGCCTGACAAATCTGATGTCCTTCTATGACGGGTTTACAGCATTGCTGCATAAGGGAGGAGCAAAAGGACTTGTGTAAAGCATTTGATTTTGTCCCACATAACATCCTTGTCTCTAAACTGGAGAGAAATGGATTTGATGGGTGGACCACTCGGTGGACAAGGAATTGGCTGGATGGTCATAGCCACAGAGTTGTGGTCAACAGCTCAATATCCAGATGAAGACCAGTGACAAGTGGTGTCCCTCAGGTGTCCATACTGGGATCAGTATTATTTGTTAATAATAATAATAACATCTTTGTTAGTGACGTGGACACTGGGATTGAGTGCACTCTCAGTAAGTTTGCAGATGACATCAAGCTGAGTGGTGTGGTTGATACTTTAGAGGGAAGGGAAGCCATCCAGAGGGACCTTGACAGGCTAGAGACGTGGGCCCATGTGAATCTTATCAAGTTCAACAAGGCCAAGTGGAAGATCCTGCATCTGCATTAAGACAATCCCAAATATGTATACAGGCTGGGTGATGAGTGGATTGAGAGCAGTGCTGCAGAGAAGGACTTGGAAGTATTGGTGGATAAAAAACTGAGTATGAGCCAGCAATGTGCACTCACAGCCCAGAAAGCCAACCGCATCCTGGCCTTCATCAAAAGAAGCATGGACAGCAGGTCGAGGGAGGTGATTCTACCCCTCTACTCTGCTCTTGTGAGACCCCACCAGGAGTACTGTGTTCAGCTCTGGGGCCCCCAACATAAGAAAGACATGGAACTCTTGGAACAGGTCCAGAGGGGGCTGGAGCACCTCCTCTATGAGGACAGGCTGAGACAGTTGCGGTTGTTCAGCCTGGAGAAGAGAAGGCTCCAGGGAGACCTTATAGTGGCCTTTCAGTACCTGAAGGGGGCCTACAGGAAAGATGGGGAGGGACTTTTTATCAGGGAGTGTAGTGATAGAATGAAGGGTAATGATTTTAAACTGAAAGAAGGGAGATTTAGATTAGATATTAGGAAGAAATTCTTTACTGTGAGGGTGGTGAGGCACTGGAACAGGTTGCCCAGAGAAGCTGTGGATGCCCCATCCCTGTAAGTGTTCAAGGCCAGGCTGGATGGGGCTTTGAGCAGCCTGGTTTAGTGGGAGGTGTCCCTGCCCATGGCAGGGGGTTTGGAACTAGATGATCCTTAAGGTCCCTTCCAACACAAACCATTCTATAATTCTATGATTTTATGATTCTCCTTTCTTCTGCTCCCTAGAAGTGGCTAATAGAAAAAGAGAACACAAGACGATTTAAGTTACATCTGAAACCAGTTTAGAAATTACTCCAGAATCTCACCTGGACCTAGATGCTGTCACCTTTTTAGACAGATAAAACTGGCTAAAAATCTAATTTCTCCAGCATATATAACATGAAGGGGATGCATATGAACACTGATTCAAAGGACCATAATGATTTCATTAATAAATACATAGCGTTAGGTAAGTGACCAAATTCTTCCCTGAGTTACACTTAATATGTGGGATACAGAAAGCACACACAATTTCTTCAGTGAAGCCAGGTAGTATTAAGACCTGATCATAAATCACTAAGGCTACATATACATAATTACATACTGGTATTACAATACCTTCTCTGGAAACATAACACCTGTTTTTGAATTAGACTTGTTAAAATGAGACATCTAATAGATGTAGGAAGTAGACTGTAGAAAATACTATAATAATTATTTTTTAAAATAAACCCATTAATTCACATCGCTCAGTCTAGTATAGAACTCCCAAACTGGACACATCACAAGGTATTCCAGTGATCTCTTAGCATTTCACTTAGTAGGTGATCTATGATTTACTACACTGATCATTGTCATAAAAATCCAAAATTCTTAAAAGTCTTGCAAGTCAAGCCTCCTTGCATGGTTAAATCTCAAGATATTTTTTATTAGTTTTCATTGCTATACTTCAATCATTCATTGCATTTCATTGCACATAGTCTAACACAAAATGCTTCCCCCACAATGCATTCACCAGCTCAGAAAGTGCTTTTATGCCAAAATGATAAACCAAACTCTTTCTGCTGTCAAATAACTGGTGCTTCAAAATGTTGTCTGCATGATATCTACAGTGCAAAGAAATCAAAATCCTAACCTTTTGTGAAAAAAATTAAAAAATAGCTCTTCAAGAGCTAGAAAGTTTGCGGTATGTACTATGTGTACATAGATGCTTCAATTAAAGTTGGTACATTGCTTTTAGGAGAATTTTTTAAATGGGCAAGGAATATTAATAGCACCCTTCTACTAATGTAGACAGCCAGAAATTATCTAATGGAGTTGCACGTGGTTCTCTGTTCTCTGTTCTAACTCAGCAGAAAAAAATACTCTGAAATCAGAAGTACTCAGTTTCCTCAGCAGAAGCACTCCTTTCCTGGCTCTCTCTCATCTTCCTCTAACACATGACAAACTTAGGGAGCTTAATTGCTTATATGTTTTTTATCCACGATATATTTATTTCTACGACAACTGCACTGGCACTCAAAATCCCATTCTTTTCCCTCTAATTTAGTTTGTACACTTTCCTTATCGTATTCCTTTATAGAAGCTCATTCCAGTCTAAGCCTCTGCAGCTAGAAAGATTTCCTCCACCATATTTTCTTGTTGTGAAAATATCTTTTCCTAATTGTAATTTTTTTTCACCCCAAGTTTCTTTGCAACCCAAGGTTTTATTTGAAAAGCATTAAAGCATGCTCATACAGAGTTGAAAAGAAACAGACAGGCAAAGAAAAAACATCCCACAGAATGACATGATGCCCAGGACACTTGCATCAATGTACCAACTTTGTGACCTCCATCAAATATGTTAAGTTTGACAAAGTCCTACACAACTTGTCTTTAAATCTCCAATGTTATAGCACACATCCAGGCATCTTTCCCTGACTTGAATACATAAATTTCAATTTCTAAAATACTGTGTATTTACTCATGACTCTATATCTCTGCTCACTTGCAGTATCCCCAGTAGGGAGATTTTTGTAGAACATGTTAAAAACAAAAGGAAAAAAAGCCTCTCAGAACTTAAAGCAATATATTTGGCAATTAATTGAAGCATACATGAATTAATTGAAACATACAGAATCTTCAGCTTCTGTCTGTTCTCCTGAATTCTGTGGATGGGTTTTAAAATGAGAAACTTCTCTCATGCATGTCATTGTAAGAAGTAACAGTCATTAACACCCACCCTAATTCAGCAACTGTTTATAGGTGCAGGTCTGTCCCGCGCTTGCTTAGAGCTCCCTTGACTCAGAAGTGCTCAGCATGGATACCACATCTTATACATGCTCTGTTAACTACAAGTCCAGAGCCTTTGCCAGAACAATTCTTCAAAGATGTCAAGATACAAGAATCCTTGCCTTTTTAAAAATACTGGCAGAAATCCCACCAATTTTGCTTGAAACAGCATTTCACCCAAAATGTGGCAGTTAGTAGGTTAAAGAGCATCATTCTGTGTTTGTAACATGCTAGTCCAAAAGAGTTGCATGAGCTGAAGTTAAATGCTTTTACTTTCTGATACTAAAATATAGTGTTAGCACAAGGTCCTTTGAAGTCTCAACCTTTCTTCTAATGTTCTGAGATCACTCTTGTTTGAAAAGTATAGGAGAGAAAAGAAATCAAATAGGCATACTAAAATTACTGTGCCACAGTATTTTAAATGCTGGTGTTGAAAAATGAATGCAATTCCTTTTTCTGAAAAAACGAGTTTCAAACTTGACACGATCCTTTAGTCTTTCCTGTGGTCATTAATGACAGCATAAGAGTTCTTAGGATGAAGTTATTTTAATTACACTTTTGTCTTTTCCTGGGAGAAAAGGTAATATTGGGGTTTGTGGTGTCAGGAATGATCATAGTGTTGGTGTTCAGCATAGAAAGAAAAGCATTTATTAAAATGCAAAATGAAAAACCATAAATGATCAAACACCAAGTTTGAAGAAAAAGGGCATTGAGAATATGACAATGACAAAAACAGGTTAGGAAAGGTTTAAAAATGTCTTTTGTGAAAGAAGAATTCTTGATTCCCATTTTGATTCCTCAGTTCTCAACCACAGACTTTTTAACATTCCTAAGCGTTCAGTTTTTATTAGAAAAATCATAGTGAGATCAAATTTGGCTTTTAAAGAAGTGGATTTTTTTAACCCCAATTTGATTCAAATTTCAGAAATGGGAGAATACTTATGTTATGGTTTTAAGGTTTCAATTATTTTGCTTTGATTTTGTTTTGAACACAGAACAAGTGGCACATGTTCTAGTTTTAAAAAGGATTATGCAACAATTCCACAGAGCAAAACAAGCAATCTGGAAACCCTGTTGTTACATGAAAAGGAACAGAAATGAAAGCGTCAGTAAAGGTCTTCCTGCTTTAATTGTTTCACTTAAAGGTATAGGCAAAGAAGAAAATTTATTATACACCACAAGTGGATACAAATAACTTCTCTGATTGCTGTACATATAAAAGTTCCTTTCAGGATAATTCTGGAACAGAAATTGAGGAAAAGGACACAAAACTTCAGTGATGGATATTCAACATATCTGTGTCTAACTCGTATTTAAAACTGTAGAATAAATGAGCAACTTAGGCAATATTACAAAAATGACAGCCAACGACGTGCAAGCTCTTAAATACAGTTGATGCTTGTGCTATAGTGAACGATGATAGGATTTTCCCTTACAATGCAGAACATCTGCATACAGTCCAGTGATAGCTACTATTTTGCGAAAAGTACAAACACTGCTCTTCAAACAAAACAGAGGACATGAAAAATAGCTTATCAACATTTTGTAGTCAAAAAACATTATGGATCCAAAAATCCCCATAGGAAAACACACCAGCAGCATTGCTGCTCCAGAAACTTTATGTTGAATAGTTTTGTGTTTAAGACCTTGCAGAAGATTGCTATTTAAAAAGCTCTTGCCAAATTTTAGTAAACACTAAAAACATTTTTCTTCTACATTATGAGTTGAATTTCCTTCTACATTTTCTCCAGGATGAGCGTAGATTGATTACGCAGTCAAAACCAAACACTAACGAAATAATAGTGGAGATAAGCCTCATATTAAAGAAAGTCCGTTTCATTTTTCTTAAATTATAATGGAGTGAAGAAATCCTGAAAAGAATTTCTTAAAGAAGGGTTTCATAAATAGGTGTGAATCTTCTTAACAGGCAGAAATGAAGTGTTTTTCGTTAAAAGAAGCCACCTCACCAAACACATTTTTTGTTAGCAGCTTTTTGCAGGTTTTACTGGAAAAATGTGGTTAAAATCTAAATATAACTTTACTTTTTTTTTTTCTTCATACCAAAACACCCTACAAAATAGATATCTCATTGCCTGTTCCCGAGGTGAGTAGACCAGAGAACTTGGCGAGCCCTGCAGACATGCAGCACGATGGAGCCAGTCAGTTTTGGGGTCAGCCAGCAGAAAAGACATCCTTCCAGGGAACGTCTGCTCAACAACCCAGGTGCCTGAGTTGCTTTGAAGCTTGATGAGATTGCAGCTGTGTGCACCTGGGGACACCTTCTGTGATGCTGGGAACAGAGGAAGGCTTCCTGGGTGCGACTCAGTATTTCTTGTCAAAATAAGTTGTAGGGAGGCGCTTGGCTTGGGGGGTGTGTTTTCCTGCCCAAGAGCAAGTGGATAAGGCTGGAATCAGACTTCATGGTTGCTACAGAAACCCTGGATGGAGATGACGTGGGGCAGGAGGACTTCCTGACTGTAGTGACTGTTTTCTGTGTGAGTGATCGTTTCTTTCTCCAGTTATTCTGATTACTTCTTTGTAGAGTAAATGCCTAGTACAGACACCACTGGCTCTGTACTGGTTTTTAACATTCCAAGATCTTCTCTAGGTATGACTGTATAGCCCCCATTAAGCAACATATGAGTACCTCATGATATACACTTAGGTTATACAAAAAAAAAAAAGGTTATACAAAAAAAAAAAGTTGCAGCGACTAAGACTGGAGCTGTGATATGATCACACTATCCTACCATGTTTTTAGTATGAATGAAGTGGCTCAATCTTAAATTCAGAAAATAATAGTAGTCGCTATAAATGGGGAAAAAAGGTGTACTTCTTCCACCTCTCCAAAAAAAGGTTTTGGTTTTGTGCGGTTTTTTTTAGCATAAGTTTTCAATACTTTGCAATGCTATATTACGAAGTAGATGAGATTCACCATTTTCCCTGATAAATATGTTTGTTTGCAATAAGAAAAATTAAACTTCCTTTAGATTCACTCACAAATTCTGTGGCAAAGAAAAATCCAAATGCAAAATGAAAGCACATATTGCATTTCATCTCTAGAAGGAATTTCAAACAAATGAAAGTACAAGACTGTGTTGCTATAGTTCTAATTTTAAAGCTAGAACTACACCTTGAATATAGCTGCTGTTACAGAAATTACAGAATGCTGTCTTAGAATATATTATGAAGAAGAGTACCAAATGTGTTAATGTTAAATTAAGAGAATTTTTAATCTTTCGAAAGAAAGAAAAGCTATCCTTGAAGGTTAACTTCGGTGAATAAAAAAATTGTAGCCCCTCTTTTATTTTTCAATAAAAGTCAAATAATAAGGTAATTGCTTATGACTGTCTTTCCAGCTTTCTAATTTCCGAGCCTCCCTCTCAAATGTGCTATTGGGTCTTATATAAGCACCAACAGCAATAAACACTACAACACTTGTTTCAGTAACAAAGCTAGAGTTTTCCTATGATCATAGTTTCCAAAATGGTATTAGGAGTCTATGAGATGAAAAAAAGCACAAAACCAGAACATAGTTTTTCTCTTTTAGCCATTGCTGGCTAAATGAAATCTCTCTGCTTACCAGCAACTCATTAGCTACAAGTTTATGACTTTTCAAGGGCTCAGAACTGTTATCCACAGGACACCAGAAAGATGATATAAAGATGAATGCTACTGACATGAGAGAAAAAAGATCTCTTGACTGAGGAATAGGAGATTCAAATAAGTTGTTCATTTCATCATCGCCAATATAACAAAAAATTAGACTTCCCTGATTTTCAACTTTCTTGCAATTTTCCTCTAAAAAGGACATGCAGTTGATCAACACACACACACAAATAAAACCCTCCAGCAACGGAGGAAAGAGAAGACTAGAAGACCTTAGTGCCACAATGACTTTTAAGAAAACCGGCGAGAACAGCAAAGGCGCAACCCCTGCCTGCACACATATGCAAGTTTATCCCATAAGGACGGGAAGTTCAAAAGACAGTTGGGTTCCATTTCTTAGTACTTGATAGCCAAGGCCTCAGTTTAATAGTAAATCATTTTATCTATTGAAAGCATTACATTTATCATACAGAAAGTATTCTGTTTGGCACACACTCTTTAGTAAATATTTTTCTGCATGCTAAAATTTCTGTAGAAACTGACAGAAATGTTAATTTTCAAATAATGTTTGAAACATGGGGAGTCAATCTAGATTTTAGATATGTAAAACGTAAAATGCAAAACCACAGCAATGCAGAGCTAAATGTTCCCTAAGCCAAGAACGAAAAACACAACCCAAAATCTAAATTGTTATGTTTAATAACAGAAACATTATGGAAACATAATCTACAATAGAATCTAACTACAGTCCATGTCAGTACATTAAAATATTTTAATGAAAATTGAATGATGATATGTCTGCCTGATAAAGAATTAAAATCGTACTCTTAGCAAATAGTTGCATGCAATGTGCATATACATTATTTATTTCCCAAGCACTCTTCATTGACTAAAAGTAGAGAGTTTTTTAAGCTAAATGTGTGTGTGTATGTATATGTGTGTGTGTACACATAAAAATCCCTTAATAGAAATATGTTAGTAAAGAGTATATGAAAATTGGTAATTAAAAAAGTTTAGTATTAGGAATATAATTATGTAACAAATCCCTAAAAGCAATATTACAATTTCATTAAACAAGAATATCTAAAAGGTTAGCTATATTTACAATGCTGCAAATGAATATATTCTAGTAATGCTAATACTATTCTCATTGGGAAGAAAAAAAAAGTCATATGTATGTTTTTAGAACAAAAATGGAACAAAGTTATTAAATTGGCTACGTTATACTCTTCCCCTTTCCGCACAAGATCTTGCTTCTTGTAATACTCTAACTAATGATCCAGGATATAGACCTCTGTGCAATTACAAACAGTATCAGCTGGCAGTTATCTGAGAGAAGTAGATAATCCACGTTCACTTCTATTACAGCCTAAAATCTATTTTTTCTTCTTTTTTTTTTTTTTTCCAGTCAGATGCTCTGTGTCATCTAAAGGAAACAATTTGCATCACACAGGAATGAAAATCACTATGAAACATAAGGCATGGCAAATGAAACAGACAAGTTCCTCATTTATGAATATTTTAAAACAGCATGACTATCCAAGCAATGTCTTTCATGATTTCTTTTCATATTTCTCATGTTTCCTTTTTTCTCTTTACGTTTTCTTCTCTACCATGTCTTTATTACCAAAACAAAAAACAGCCAAAAAAACCCTCAAACCACCCAACCCCCCTCCTAACCCAGAATCACAGAATGGTAGGGGTTGGAATAGACCTTTAGAGATCATCTAGTCCAACCCCCTGCCAAAGCAGGGTCACCTAGAGCCGGCTGGACAGGAACACATCCAGGCAGGTTTTAATATCTCCAGAGAAGAACCAAAACCGCATTTTTGTAAGAAGAGTTGCTGTTTAGTGTCAATCTTATATTCTGCTTAATAGTACTGGGTGCTTGTTGGTGAGTTATTTTCATGAGGCAACGTTTGCATATGCCAAATACAGATAAGAGAACTCCCACAATTAATCATCCTCCGAAATGCCGCCTTTGTAAGCCAAATGTCAATTCTTTAGACATTGTCCAAATCCATGAATTTTATGGGAGATAGCTGAAGAAAAAGCTTGCAGGAGGTCATGAAACCAGTCACTTATGTCCTCCTAACGTTAGGAGAGACACATTGTAGTCTGCTGCTTTTGAACAGGTTGAAGATGCTGATTAAAAGTTTAATTCTATTGAAGTCACAATAGGATCTCCAATATTAAATACCTAACAACTTCACCATTCTGCTTTCATCTGCTGTCTTTGAAATGGAAAATAAACTTGAGACCCTCACACACCTCATCACTAAAGATGTCAGAATAGTTCTGGTGTTGCAAGACCAGCATATCCCTACACAACAGAAGAGAAGAACATTCTGTTTCTTATCTAATTTTAGCACACAACTCCTTATTACTTGGAGCCAAGTTTTCAACTAGCTATAAACTTTCTAGAAATAACTAAGATGACATAACACCTGGTTGGAAAAGCACTCAAGATTGACTTTAAATTTCCCAACAATGAAGAAAAAGAAAATTTTGGATGTTATTCTAATCTGAAAAGTAGATGCTATTAATTGACTTTAACCCTTTTATCAAATGTCTCTAAAGTGTACAATGTGCGAAGCTGTCAGGTAAGGAAGCAACCAGAAACAGCAATTTGGATTTGATTACAGCCTAATTCGCCATATTTCTCAGAGTGAGTTTTCAGGCAAATTGGGAAGCCTGTTAGGTTGGCATGCACAGAAATCAGTGCAATCATGGTATCATTTATGTAAGCTAATACATATGTGATTGATCTACAGACCACACATAATGAAAACTTTACCAAGTGTGTAGAAATTTTAAAAACTGAAGAAATATCTTGTCATTGTGTATTCAATACCACTAAAATTGGGATTTTGCAATATGTATAGAGAGAATTCTGGAAATAATAAATCAACTAGGTTTCTTAAATGTTTAAGAGAAGGGTATGATAAAATTAGCTTACTGAATTCAAGACTGTTTAAGGGAATCTACTGCCACCAAGCCTTCCGCAAGAGATAATACAGATTTCATCCCCTCCCCACCATTATAACTGAGGAAATGTTAAGGCCTAGGAGGATAAATTTAATGTTACATTCCAAATCCTTTTCAATTACTTTCTGCCACTGACAAAATATACTGAGATGACATTTATCTAGAGGACAAATATAAATGTAGGTTTAACACAATGTGTTTCAGAAGTAAACCTGAAGTTCAGTGTGGGATAACACAATAAAAAAGTAAGTCTAAAGCAGTGAGAACAAGCCAAAATATTTTATGTGTTTGACTGACGGGAAAACACAAAAGGAGTCTTCAAATGGCAACGTCAGCCTATTTTTAAAGCATACTTATAACCTTTGTTGCATTTACATTGTTTTACATCTGAAAACCCTTGTTTTGAGCTAGCTGTGTGACTGTTGTGATTCTCAGTGATGGATGAAACAAAAGATGAAAATTCAGTAGAAACTTTTTTTAAAAACATAGGGGAATTACATACATTCTTCCAGTTTGCTTTTAAATTCACTATGTTTGCCCTATAATTCTTCTCATAACACCGTTCCAACACTTTTAATGCTAGGAAAATTTGTCAGTTCTAACACATTTATGATCAATTTATAGCCACTTGATCATGTAGCAGCATTGCGTTTTTAAATTATTTATTTCTTTCTTGATGTTTACCTTTTGGACAGCAAATCATATAAACACTTAACCTTTAAGAAGGCTAATGACTTGACTATCTCTTCTCATACGAAGAGCCCTGATCAGTCCCCTTAACCTATTCAGTTTAAGTTAATATTTTTGATTCTGAAAACCTGTAATTGTACATAAGATTCCAGATAAGACCTTGCTAAATTTAAACTTATTCTACCTAAATTTACACAGTAACCTTCTTTCTATTATGGCAAAATATAGCAACGTCTACACTAGAGAGGAGATTCATGCATTTTAACTTATTTAGTATCTTCAAAGAAAATCACAAAGAAATCTAAAAAAGCAGTGTAAGGAAGTGCAGGTTTCTCAGTGGATGGCATCTTCCCTGAACATGCAAAGTTATGTCTTGTAATTTTATTTTCATCTTAACTCAGAAGCTGCAGGAGATGTTATGAAAATAAATTATTTCTTTCTGGTTTTAACTGTCAAAGAAGTATTTGGCTGCAATTTAAAATCTTAACATAATGCATTCCATGTTATAATTATGCATCATTCATGTTCAAAAGCAGTATTTTTTTGTATCACAAGGATATGAAATTAAGAGATCTAACCTAGTACTGCAGGTTAGCCACTTCTCTCCAGATATTAAAAATAGACCTAATAATGTTTGGTTACTTATTTGTGACATAGTAGGTATTTACAAATATAAGATATGGGGAATGCCTGTCTAAACTAACAATTTATTTTGTTTTGAAACAAAGGACATTTTCATAGGCAGACCATAGCAGAACACACAATGCAAATTAAATAATCTATTAGTCATATTTAACATCATGTACAGTCATGAAACAAGTGTAGAAAGTCTTTAATTTCCTTGTATTTCCTTACCATTATGTTTAAAACCTGATCTCTTTCCAAATGGATATTTAAGGCTTACAATGTGTTTTTAGCAACCAAGCCTTTTTTAGCTTGATTTAAGAAAACATAAACTTAACAGGAAGGACTAGAAAAAGTGAGGGAAAGTAAAATTTATTTTTAATGTAGCAGGTTAGAGATATGCAATATATAAGCACTTTTTAACTTTCTGCTCACAGAAATATCTCTATTATGACCTTGAAAATGTAATCGTGCCATGAAAATAATTATAAAACTGAAATCTACAAAACTAAAAAATATTTCTGTAGGTTAAGAATTTTATCTCCAACACTGACAGATCTAAAACTTTTTTATATTTTTTAAAAAATATTTTTCCATTTCAGATTTGGTTTTTTTTGGTTCTGTGTTGCTGATAAAGGTTCAGATCCATTACCTGAAGCTTTCACATATCTTGATATCTTGTTTAACATATTTCCAACTGCTTCTAAATACATATCTCAAAAAGTAAAAATTGCATGGGGATATCAATGCCAAAATTTCCATACTAAAATTTAAAACTGAGAGTTGCAAAATCGTTTCAAGTTTCCATCCAAGTAAAATTTTGCGAAAGAAAAAACTAGATACACATTATTGACCAGTGTTCTACATTACATTTCCAGATCTCTACTAGGACATATGCATAGATGAAACTCTCTCTTCTCACTCCCCTGTACTTTTTTTTCCCAGTCATACCCATATTATGAGAAACATTTCCTAGACAAAAAAAAAAAAAAAAAAAAAATAAATAGGGCTACTTTTACAAGGACCAAGTACCTCTGTAGCGGGGAAAAAAACCCGAATCCAAACAAAAAAGTATTACCTTTTCATGTATTTGTATGAACAAAATTTTGTAAGTGTGATTTCTCTTATTTATTCTGATACAGGAAGAATAAATCAAAGAAACAGCTTCTGAAACAAATACTTTCATTAAGTGAAGTAGAATCAGTATGAGTCCATTAAATTTACAAATTAATAACACCATACAATTGTGATACGGAACTAACACAAAAATTTCTCCACTATCTCTGAGTAAGAGGAATTTAATTAATCTTTTCAAAGAACTGCAAGAATTTGTTACAGAATTGTGGTAGGCTTAACCAAAGATTTGGTTAAGCTATTCTTTAATGCAGTACTCCATAATGCAATACAGTGCAAATGACTGAATAAGATCAGATTAAAAGATAAACGTGTCCAAGCACTTTTTGTTTTGGTTTGGGTTTTTTGTTTGTTTGGGAGTTATAAAGCACCAGAGAAATTTATTTTCTGTTTTGTGACTAGATATGATAAAAAGTATAATCTGAAAGCTAAGGAATGTAAAAAGGGAAGGTGAAAAAAATAAATGAAAAAATAAATTGCAAATCTTGTTTATATTTTCAAAGCAGCAAAAAGCCACTAAAGATTGAATTAAAAGAACTAAAAAATGCTAACACAAATTACTGAAAGAATTCAACATTTATACAATCTTTAAGCATAAACATGATCTTGTAATAAAAATTTTTCTATTAGGTCTGTTTATCTCATTAAATATATATTTTTATTGATATGTCAGCTAGTAGTAATATTGGATCTAACCTTATAAAAGCTTTACAGTCTTAGGAGAGTTTTTAATTTTTTATTTTATAAACATCTCCAAGTATGACATTGTAGCTGTATCTGATAACAGATATTATCAGTTTTCCAGAGTAAGAGATCTCCCAGAGTAAGAGACAGCACCTAAATTCATAAAGACTCTAGAACAGAACAGAAATTATATTCTCAGTATCATCTGAAAGCCACTATTCAGAGACACGTTCCTAACACCAGCTCTAGAAGAAGGTAGAGAAAATGTTTCAAATATCTGAACTTATGATCCATCATGCAGTATTATTTCTTTTATGTTATATTCAAAAGCCCTTTGGACTCTTTTCAAAATTACTAGGTTAAATTTGTCCTGTCACAGCTCTCTTATTAATGTAATACAGATACTTTATTCAATATATCATTCACCAAATATTGGAACAAGATGTCCAAGAAATCCGTAAAATCTTTCTTTAACAACATCCATGACATATTATGCACATGTATAGCTTTCCCTTTTCTTGTGTGAATAAGTGGTTTATAACAATACTTTAAGATAAAAATAAAAAAATACTTTCAAAAAAAAAACAGATATAAAAAACCCCAAGTACTCGGCCTCTCTTAGAATAGTAGGCACTGTGAATTAAAATGTTTTCGTTGAAACTTCTTAGCTTAAAAGTAGTTGTTTCCAATTCTGCCTCCTAAATGCCTCCCACAGAACACAGATTGATCTGTGGACACCTGAGGTTTGTGATAAATATCTAATGAGAATAAATACACCAGGATAAATCATGCTGAGAGTCAGTTGTATTTACTTCAGCTTCTGTCAAACTCTGAAACCCAAATGTGGACACAGTTCATACATTTTATGCTACAAAAGTGTTATAATACAATGACTTAAATTGTTAGTTAATTGCAATTAATTAGAAAATAATTTGGCAAAGTTATAAGCAATCTCTTCCAAAAATGTTTAGTAATGTTTATATGCCATAAGCAATCATCATGCACTGTCTTTGTAGTTGTCCAGAGAGCTTCATTTATTATTATTTTTAATTGGGTAAAACAACAGTTGACATCTTTTTGAGGTGTGGCACATGAAAAGAAACTAAACTTTCTGTTTGGTTTTGAATGAGATGATTTACTGTCATCCTAAGGTATTAACATATTAGTATTTATTATATAAATATCAAGGGACTAAACTGAACAATTAAAAAATTATCCTCCCTCAACTGTAACAAAAGACATTTATTACTGAAATTTAAAACCTTCTTGTGGGTGTTTTGTTTTGTTTTGTTTTGTATTGTTTTTGTCTTGCGTTATGCATTTGTTTTGTGGGTTTTAAGGGGTTTTTTGGGTTTGTTTTTTCTTCTTTTCTTTTCTTTTCTCTTTTTTCCTTTTCTTTTCTTTCCTTTTCTTTGCTTTTCTTTCCTTTTCTTTCCTTTTCTTTTCTTTCCTTTTCTTTTCTTTCTTAATTAGATCTTTATCAAACAGAATACTCATCACCTGTAGAAACAGGACTATCTCTGCTTTGCACCTCAGGGCACTTCAAAGGTACTACATGCTCAGGACCTTTATTAACAAGGCTACACAAACATAAATGGTCCACATAAACAAATAGTTGAATAAATATTTGTGTTTGTACCTGTGCTTCTGAAAAATGTGTAGCAAAGCTCTACCTTGGCAGGAGGCTTGCCATGAAGCTCCCTATTACCCACTGTTTCACCTGTTTTCATAGCCTTAATCATTTCATATACGGAAAGAATACAAACTAGGTTTTTAAAGCGTCAAACAAACCCTATAGACTAAAACTTCATAAATCTAAAAGTGAGATAAGAAACATTTCTCTAATTTGATAGCTAGCTTTGAAATATTAAATTCTGAATTCCATTTTTGTGAGACAGGACAAGCATGAGCAGGTCTTATCTAAATGTGACATAAAGTGACCAATATCCATTATTAGGTATCACTTCAAAAATCAGGTAGCTCCTGCTGAATTCTGTTAAAAGATGTGAAAGATTCTCTTTATACACTAAGGAAAAAAAAAAGCTGTCGCTTTATCACTTCAGCTGCCTGTGAGAAAATCAGTATCTTCTTAACTCTAGTCTGGTACACAAATGCCAAGATCAACTCTCCTCAAAGATTATTCAATTATATCCTTCTAAAAACCATTAAAAATAAAACTTTTTCATAACACAGTCCTCTTCAGAACTAGCACAAGAAATCATTAAAATATGTGATGAAATGAAATATTTACTCTTACATGCAAGAGAAAGCATACTGGTATTTTTGACAAGAAAGTGCAACTGGGAGGTGAGCTGAAAAAGCACAGGAACCTCCTCCTGTACATTTTCACATGCATGTAATTACTGCATAGGTATGTTTCTCAAAAAAAGATTTTGCAGTTAGAATTTCAATTCTGGCTGTTCAATTGTCCCTAGAATCTTTTTGACAGCTTCAGTTTCCAGGATAGAGGCCATGAGGCCATACCACTATTTCTTTTTTTTTTTTTCCCCCCATTGCTTTTATTATGTAAAGTAATTAGATTAAACACAAACAGTGGTATTCCTGGCACTTTCACCTTTAACTGCCCAACTGGACTGACCCGCAAAGAGTAAAAGTGAGCTCTGGGAGCTGCTGGTGATGACAAAGAGTTACGAAAAGGAGATGAAGATGGTCATGACAAATTTCTGTAGATGCAGAGACCAGATTTCCTACATGATAAAGGTGGTACACTTATTTTTAAAATGATGAACATAATGATGTGTTTGCTTGTTAATTTACTTTTATTTCAATTCATTGACATGGATAAAAAAATGGCTTGATGATGTACAAAAATTACACTTATTGACTGTCCTTCTACTGACCTACTACATTCTCACCAGTTGAGATTCATCCTGCCATTAAGTGGAACATGACAGTGTGACCTGTCATACATCTTAGCTACTCAGAACAGTTAGACTGTGAAAAGCAGATCCAAAAATCATATACTACAGGTGTAAAGCGGAGATGTATGAGAAAGATGACTATACAATCATTAAAAAGTAATAACCAAGCAATTGTTAAAGACCAGTTCACATACAAGAGAATTCAGTGGAAATTTTCTAACTGATTTCAGTTTGGAGTGGGTTTTAAAAACAGGTATTAAAGGATTGGTCATGGTTTCAGTTTGGGGATATCAACAATAAAGGAAATATTCAATTTTATTTTAAATTGTGCAATGATTTCTATTGAAAATTGGCAGCTGCCCACATTCCAGAAAATGAGACTGCTAATTTATGTGCCAAAATAGGAGCATTTAGCTGCTGAGAGACTTGATAAATCTATCTCTAAATGACTATTTGCTAAATCAAGTACATATTTCTAATTGTGTAAGATTATATTATTTTTCCCAGTGTGAAACTAAGAATGAGAAAGGCTTCCGCGTAGAAACAGATCCACTGGATTTAATCTGATCCCTTGCTTAATACTATAGTGCTTAAAACTTTCTAATGATAAGATCCAGCGTGAAGTTACCCAGATCTTTTTTTCCTATCAAAATAGCCAAGGAACACTTTATTATAACAATCAGGGATACTATTTAATGAGGCAAGATTTAACTTAGAGTTTAGACTTAAGGAATAATGTTAATAATATTACTTTATTGTCCTTAATGACACGCAACATTAATAATGAAGAATGTGTCAAAAGACATTAGAATGCATTCTCCATGCAAGTTACTGTAAAATTTCTCTGGAGGTTTCAAATATAATATTTCATTAGCTAAAAAATACAAATAAAGGCACTTTGTTACTTTGGAAATATAAACAGTGACAGAAAACATGTAATGTACTGGATTAGAGTCCCTAAGCTTAAAACAATTTTTTTCTTATTACCTCTTCTAGTGATTAGCATCTGCAGAATAAATTGAAGTTAACAGGATAAACGTACAAAATCCAATTTAATTTTCATGCATGTAATAATTTTGTATCAAATTACAGTGGTAATGATGAATGTTAAATTCTAATGAAATTAAGTTAGTTTTTATAAATTAAATATGTTTAAGTTGTCAAACAATAATACCCAAATATTTAGTATCTTACAGATGAAGATGAGACAGTATTCTGCTAGAGTTCTCTAGTCATACTTTTAAGCAACAGCTAGTTTAAACGCTTGTTGTTATAGCAACCTTAAGATGAACTTTTCAACAAGTTGGTACTAAATGATTTTCATGAGCAGTTAAGTTAGAATACAATTTTATTGTTTTTTATTTTTTGTGTTCCTGGTTTAACTTGAAAGCTACTCGCACCTAAGACCTGAGTTTCACCAAATTCCTTTCACCTCATTCTATACATATAATATCAAACGTGAACCAGTGGGCTTATGGTAAAGCCAAAGTTGCTATGGAAGTAAGGGAGAAGAATCCCTGACTAAGAAGTCAGGGATAATTATTTTTTATTTTTTTTCACCAAGCTTGACTACAGCAATAGTTTCCATAAGTGTCAGAAAACACAGATGGTTTAGTAGCATGGCTTGATATAAATAAGTTACCTTGCTTTTCTGCATTGAATTTTCTGACTTCCCAGAATATCCTCTCCTTTGTGAGAGCTATTAATAAATGGTCTCTGGTGATCCTATGATTTCACTTGTTTGCATAACTAAAGGTGCAGTCAAGTTTGATAATCATGACTGGGAGTTGGTCAATTGACATCCTTTCTTGCAATAACTACTATCACAGAGAACAAAAAAAAGCCCTGCACATTGTTCCCTCTCTCTCTCCCTCCCCAAATGGTTCTATCATTGGCCTATTAATTTTACTCAGGATTGTAAGATCACAACTCATATTGTACAACACAGAACCAGCAGTTCATAATTCCACTGTCAAACATGTACCGTCCTTGCTAAATATATGCACACACATTCAAACAGAAGAAATACAGGACTTACTAAAGAGAATGCAAGAGAATGCAAAGAGAATGCTGTGTGTGTATACAAACACATTTCACCCTTCTACTGATGATTTATGGAGCCTTTCTTCTAGAAACCTGATGGCATAAACCAGCTTGATAATGATCTGTTGAGCATCTAGGTTAAGACGAGACTTTAAAAGAAGCGTATAGACAGTAGTGAACTTAGCTCTGTTTTGAGTATTTCAGTGAATTTATGCAAATGGTTTAAGTAAGAAGAGTACAGCAATATTTAATTCAATTACATTAATAATTTTAGACTGATGAAGATTAACTTTTCATAAATACTTCAGAATTCATATTAGATATTTGGATTTCGCTACAGTACCAGCTCTTGGCATTGCAGCAAATATAATGGCAACTGCTAAAGCCAGTGCATGACATGAGGCAATTGTTTTCAGTTGTTTCAGGGACAGCCTATTGCTACTTAGGATGGAATTTCAGTAGGACTTTTCTTTAAAATGGTTAAAACTAAGTTTCTCGGGCAAATTAATTTTATTCATATATAATTTCAGACAAATTTTAGATTTTATTGTTGTTGTTTTGACTTAGCATTTTCTCTGCAACCTAATACAGTATATTTTTACAAGTTCTGTGTTCCTCTTTTTCTCTTAGCAATACTTGTCTTACTTCTAACAGATTCTATTCTTGTTTTTCCTTCTCTTTTCATTATCTATACTAACTTTGCAGTATTTCGTAAGTTCTGATTAGATGTATTTGCAGTGCCAACCTTTTGCTTAAAAGATCTTTCTCTTTCCAGTCTCCATAACCATAGAAAGCCACTGAAAGGTATCTTACAAATATAGTCTTGAGTATTTGACTTTCTCATCTTACACAGAGCAGTGTCCTCAAAAATTGTATCTAGCAGAGTCTCTATTTCTTTCCTTTCTTACCACATTTCCTGCGTTTTATGCCTCCCAAGTTTTTCTTAAACCAACATTTCAAAAGATACAACTTTCAATTTGACAGCTTATGAAAATCCCTCAAATTTGTGATTTCTCAGAGAACTCAATGTTCTCTTAATTAAGTTGCCCTAATTATGACAAAAATTGAAGGGAAAATACTTCACTTTTTGAAGTGTCTTTAAGGTACTTTAGTACTGGGCTGGTATTTAACTAAGGCATTACTGATGAATTCAGGTATTTAAGCCCACCCTAACGGTTCAGGATGTTTTAGGAGCTTAATACCTAGGCACAAGTTACTTAATTCTCATGGAATTAATCCTTTTATGAAAGCCCTTTAGCTAACATTGTTTCAGTTTAAGGCTTTAAGGAATCTGTTTTAATTTAAATTAAATGAGTTCTTGAGTATCCAAAGTAGTTTATCTGTTATTTTTCAGCTTTTGGGAATTCTAAACTTGAGTCTCTTTTAATAGCAGTTATTATAAATTGCAGAAAAGGCTCAATATATAGTTCAAATGATTTACACCTCAAGTTCTACCAATGTTAAACAAAAGAAAAAAAAATAAAAATTGCCCTGCCTCCCTCTCCATGATTAACCTGATCTTCACCCACAAATGCAAAGCCTGTTGATGCCGGACAATGCTCTCTACACCTGTGGAACCACAGAAAAACCTCTCAGCAGCACCGCGCAGGGACAACCTGCAAATACACAACCTTGTTAAAAATGCCAACAGGAATTTGATGATTCATAAGCTAAAAGAAAATTCTTAGTACCATCCCTGAGCTGAGCTAGATCTATAGAGTTGATTAAGTGACAACTAATAGTAACATTTTATTTCTTTCTCGAAGAAATTAGATGTGATTGATAGATAATACACAAGGAGCAGATCTGATACTGCTTGTGTAGGACTTTCTTAATTAGGTCCCCGACTGCATATCGGCTTAATTTAACATGGTGAAACTCAATTAAGCTATTTTAACTCAGCCAAGTCCTTGAACCAGTTTAAGTCCTTAAAATGGTGTACAATCTGCTTTAAAAGTTTAATGAGTTGTAAGGTAGTGATTCAACTCCTAAAATGTGCCTATTGACATTTGGCATTTTTATTTTAAATAGGTCTTACAAATACAGAATCATCATTTATCTACTCATTTAACTGACTAAGCTAGTTTTACTTTTTTTCCTGTTTATTTCTGATGGCCCTGCATAGCTAATTTGCTGATGGGAAAGACAGCTGGAACCTCTTATGTTTTATGAGTGGTAAGGCAAAACTCTGACCTCAGTTTAAACTATGCAGGATTACTGATACCAACAAGAAAAGTAAGAACATAATTTAAAGACAAGCATTCTGCACTTGCAACAGTTTAGATAATTTGGCTTGGTTATCTACTTGTCTCCCAACATTTTGTAGTTTTCCATGCAAAAGGAGCAATCCCACAATTTATTTTGAATTATCCCCACCCCCCAAAAAAAAAAAACAACAAACCCAGCAGAAAAGTGAAGCTCTTGGAGGAGAACACAAACTGCTTTGAACAAAAAATGGTTGTCTGCATCTATAGATAGTCATAAAACACGATACCAGCAGTTTTAGGTTTATACCATGAAACGCATTGCAAAACAAGTCAGAACACAGCAGGATTTTTCTTGGTTTCTCTGCAGGGAAAACAGTTAAAAAACTTCATAATATCAAGTGCAAATTCCAACAGCTTTGAGCTGAAAGTCAATGACATGCAGCAAATATGCAATCCCAAAAATGCCGAATTAGGAAACACTTTCAGATGAGAGCCACTTGTGAGCAGGAAATGCTGTTTTAGTATCTAAAAAAAAAAAAGTACAGCTTGTATTCAAAATCATTAGCTTCTTCTGAGGACCTAATAAAAGTTGGGACCACAAGACTGAGAGATATAATTCAAAATACCCATGAATAAAAAGACCAGACAGAATTTTTTGAGTCTGCATTTTTTTCCCCCTTAGAAACTCAGAATTCTCTGATTTATTTTTTTCTACCTAATTTTTACACTTATAAACCTCAAGTGTACCTTGTATATCACTCACATGTCAATACCTGGAGAAAACTGTGAAGCTTATACCCATTAAAAAACAATTTGTACTGTTTCTCTCTGTCCTCCTTTCCTGCTCTTTTCTGAGCCTACTGAGAACCCCACACCCAACTGTGGAGAGAGAGGACTGGGGGGCTAGGTGCAGGGATGCACACCGTTCTTCTAATCCCATTAGAAATTTCAGTGAAAGCCACAGCTTGCATCAACTCCATTCGTAGCTGGAGAAATACAGCAGTCAAGTCTCTAACAATACTGTTTGACTGAAACTGTAGTACTGAGAAGGACCAGTCACATCTACAACCTGCCACATTTGTCAGTCTCATGAAGAGCCGCAAGGCCTTCCCACATCCATCATGCTCAACAGAGCTCTGTAGGAAATAGCAGGAAGGTTTCTTAACCATTCGTGGTCACACTTTAGGCAACGGCTAGGGGGCTTTACTAATTTTCTGAACTGCGGCTAAGACAAATCAGACTTGGGCTGAGGGTTCACAGCATGAGCCAGTGAAGTATCAGCATGTTTTAATAAAGACTTACAGTGTTGAGGCTTTTAAGTCACAGAATTTAGACAAGTTCTTGAGCTTTAAATAAATTTGTCATGTAATTTTGAGTTAGAACACGACACTGAGTGTACCCAGTGTCTTAGAAAACTTAACCACCTACAGCAAATTCCAAATTTATAAGAATTCCCCAATTTTGAACAAATTCTTACTGGATATGCTAAATAGCTGAATACCACATTCTCTGAGGGAAATTAACAATTTTAGAGCAACATTTTTCCAGAAGCAGAAATAGAAGAGAAGATAAAAGATTGCATTAGAGGAGTCCAATAAAAATAAATCTGGTTTGTTATTTGGATATGGGAGAGAAGAAAATATCCTCAGGACTTTACTAACATCCAGCATGTTTCTTCAGTTTATTTTATTTTTTAGTGATTAACACTCCTGTTGACAAACCCCTAATATGCAAAAAACCCCCATGTCTTATTAACCAAATAAGAAGTTCCATCCAGAAATATAATTTTATCATATGCAAATTGTGTTCCTTGAAAAATGAGAGTTGGGAAAGTAAATCATGCTATTTGTAAAGTCTACAAAAACCCAATGTCACTCTTAGTAGTTGTATAGACTAAGACTGTTACATAGCGTTTTAACTACCAACTTTACATGATAAAAGTGTCAAAGAAGAAGACTGATTCACACATTTGCACTAAGTATTTAACCTGTGTAAGTATAGTAAACCTAATAGTAAAATGACTAAACTACTGAGGATAAAGACCTACAGTCACGCTAAATGTTAGGGTTTCACTCTCTTATCATGGTATGCTTCCTCTCCTAAGCTTTTTTTTTTTTTTTCTTTTCTTTTTTTTAAGTAACTCAGAGAAATAATGCTCCAATGAAGGGTCTTGTTTTCAAGTCTTATCCCGTACTCCGTGAGGGTTAAAACATCTTCAGGGAGATTAAAGGAGGTTTAAGAGCCCTTTTTACAGACGAGAACCAAGACACAATATAGCCTTCACTTTAGTTGTCATGAGGATGAAGCAATTGAGATTTTTCAGGCATTTGGATGCTTTGGCAACAGAGGCTCTACAAACTCATAACTAAATTGCTGCAGTAGATAGCTTTCTGCCTCTGCCAGTGGATGCTATCTCCTGTGATCACACAGGGAAAACAAGCAGGTTAACCAAATGAAGCTTGTCATGTTTCTTTTTTTTTTTTTGACAGTTTCTGGTGCCCAGGCTCATGTGAATAATTCTGAAAGCCTCTTGCAGTATGAATTTCTACTTAGTTTCCCTGAAAAATCCGTAGGATTTCATGATGTGGCTTGGTAAAATGCACTTCATATTTTCTATATTACTCTTTCTTTCTTTTATAATCTATGTCCTAAACACTTTTTCAGTTACTGTGTTCTAGCAATAATTGTTACAGTGCTATGCATAAGCAACTTATTAAAGTGACAAAGGAAACCTACAACAAGACAAATTGGTTTTAGGTGTCTGAAAGGCAAACATTTACAAAGGTAAGTACAACTCACGGTATTCTATTTTTCCCTTAAGTCTGTGAACAGGACGAGTTCCTGTGAGACAAAAATAAGTTTGAAGATTTCCATCCAGACCACACCCAGTACATATTTTACTTTACATTTTCCTAAGTGCCTTTTGGCATATGCATGACTTTTTTCACTTTTGGAAACCTTGAATAGCTTTCCTCCTCCCACCTTTGGTGAGTCTTATCCAACATTGTCTATATTTTCAATTTTCATTTAAACGTATCGCAGAAACACATTGACAGAATTTTCTTGGTCTGTCTTTTAGGTCATAAGTATCGGGGAAAAAAACATCCTGGCACATTAAAAGGAATGTGAGATGCTTCCTGTAAATATAATAATGACCCTAATTCTGAACGCCTTTTTTTTTCATGCAGATTTTCATTCCCTTTCCAAGTAATCACTCATATTTAAAAGGAACTGAAGCAGCATGGTGCATTATTAAGCGTAAGAACAATAAAATAGCCATTTTCTAAAACTCAGCTGTTTCTCTCTACTCAACTATTCACCTTCACCTTCTTTCTCACCTCTTCCCCTTCCAGTCATTTGTGAGCCTTTCCGCAAAACAGAAAAGTTTTACCTGGCATCTTAAACTGTGTTCATGCTCAGCTAAAATGCAGAAGAGAGAGAAGACAAACTGCAAATGTAGGACATATTTTTTTTTAGAATCTGTAAAATGTTCCCAGCAATTACTTTTAAAAGGGTTGAATGCTTTTGGTTTTCTTTTTAAGTAAACCAGCAAGTGCAATGCCAACAGTTACAGTATTCTTTGAACACACAGGTGTGCAATAAGGGACTGTAAAAGGTGGCGAAGATTTGGGCACCACCACCAGGAGGCCGGTGAAGGAGGAGGGAACTGCAGCCACCACCGACCTCTTGGTGCTCCAGCCCACCACCTGCTCCAGTGGAAACCGAGAAGGTTTCTTTTCCCACCAGACACTTTTGTTTGCTAATAAGATCCCACCAGACCCCAGTCAGTACAGAGCATCCTCTTACTGCTATTACTCCCATTCACCTGCCTGAGCTTCTGCTGGAGCTCACCGGGATGAGTCTCTAGAAACCATGTTCATTTTCTGTTTGGAAAGGGCCGTGTTTCTGTATTTCCTTTCCCCCACCATATTCACAGGCAGCTGTTACGGCCAACATGCACGAAATTCTCATGGATTCCCAAACCACCACAAACACCAGAGAAAAAAATATCTTTATAAAAAACAGAGCAATCCTGTACAGTGTGTTATTTCTAGTCTGAGAAATCACTGGACACTGCAGAAAAACAATAAAGCAATTTTTTTTTTCCAAGTTGCATTTTAAAAATCCTACATGTTGAATGAATTAACCCTTAATTGAATTGTCTATTCCTCCTCTGTTTATGTGGCAATGAGGCAAACAAAAAATGGGGAAATGGACCAATGCCGCCTACTAAGGAAAATGTAATTGTATTATCTAAAAGTCAGGTGTAGAAAAGTTCTAATATTGGAAATTAAAACTAAATTTTATAAAAACTTGAAAAGGGCATCTATGGTTTTGTACATTTTTTTGTTTTATAGACAAAATAGTTACTAAATATCTGCAGCTAATCTGGTTTCAAACATTTTTCACCTAGTTCAGGCCTGAGCTTTAAGCTATATTAACCGTGCCCAAATTCCAAAGCAACATCGTCTTCCTCTGCATACAAAAGACATGCAAAAAAACCCCCACAGGTTAGGTATTTCTTGATATTAGCAGTGTAATTTTCTATTTCCAGTTCACCAATGCCTTCAGAAAACTAGCTAATCAAGAAACATCCAGAGTTTTTTCCAGTCCATTAAATCATTACCCTATGATTTTATGGGTGATAAATATGAAGTTTTATTTTAGACACACTGTCAGGAAGATGTTTATTTATAAATTAATATTTATATATGCATTCATTGCATAGTAAATTCTAAAATGATGGTACATGGTGCCCATAATTTAATGAGATGACCTTGTGTTTGTGCTCGCTGAAGGGACAAAAGGTGGAACTTTGCATTTTAAGCCAGGAAGCGTATGATCACCCTTTTATAAACCATGGTTCCAATACAGTTCCCACTTAATTCATTGTAAAATTTCTTCATGCTTTGAAAATTATAGAATTTTCTATACATTACTTCCTTACACCTTGTTTGTGGACTGTATGATTTGGAAGAGAGGAAAGAGAATTTGTTCTCTGTTCTGTCCTCACCAGCATTATGAGGCCTGAGGAAAGATCACCTTTGCTTTTCTCCTTATATAGGGACATCACAATACCTATTCAGGAGAGTTTTCAACATCAACAAAAAAATTTTATCACTACTGCAGATAGGACAAGTAGGCACTTTAAGCTCCTTTGAGTGCCACTACAGGCATCCTTATTCCTCATGCTCTTCCTCCAGAAAGCTCCAACCAGCTCGTATTCTTCCAGTTCCACCTTGGTTACACATTATAAACTCAACACTCAACACAAAGTTACAACTTATAAACTCAACACAAACCTTAACGCTTATTTATTCAGAGTTTCTATTTGTATTTGATATGGGGAATGCACATATTCAACGATGGCAATCCCCATTCAACATGGTTAAGCAAAGGAAAAGAATCAATTTCTGTCTGATTAGAAGATCAAATCCTTTCATTGCGTTATGTGATAATATGAAGGAGGACAGAGGGACCTGGGCAAGGGGAGGACCCTGCCCTGGCCTCTACCCAGGATGTCACAGGAGATGACCAACCCCATGGCACCTTTGGGACTGAGGCTGGTCTGGGGAGGAACAAGTGTGGGAAAATAGAGGGATAAGGGGGTAAAGAGATCTGGTAACATGTAATCAGGGGCTGGTCACTGTGCTTGTCTGGCCATGCCCTTTGCCTAGTCTGTCCTGTCTTCTTATTAAACTCCATTTCTCGCTATTTTTCTGTCTGAGGGGCTCTCTATCTGTGTGCACATGGGTGTGGGGGTGTCTGAGTGGCAGCAATTGGAGTGGGATCAGGGCTTACTGGGGCCTGTGGGCCACCGTTGGAGCATGGGAGGATATGTGTGTCACCAGCAAACATCAGGGTGGACTGGCTGGTGACTTGGGTAAGTGGCCCGGGATCCAAGGATCAAAGAGGCCATAAGCCTGAGCGTAGAGGTGGAAGAGTCTGAGAGGTAGCTACTGGAGGGGCCAGGGGCTCTGTGCCAGCTAGTAGAGACACATGAGAGAGAAGTGTGTGTGTACACGCACATGCGTGTGTACACGCGCATGCACACATGTGAGGCAACTTGGGTTGAGAAGAACCAGGGCCCACTACTGGGCAGACTAAGTCTGACCCTACATCTATAGGCCAGTTACTGGGCGCACACACGCATTCATGTATGTGCTTACCCTTGGTAGCATCTGGACCTGGGGCTTGGAGCTGCAGCAGCTTCACCTCTACCAGATTCAGCTTTCACACAATTTATGCACGGCTTGTCTGCATTTAAGATGTGTTTGCTATTTCAGTCTTGGAAGATTACCTTTGTTTTTAAATCTTTTAAAACAGAAAGGTTCTACTTGGCACACAAATAATTGAAATAATTCATTAACTTCTTGACCTTAATCAACACAAAATTATTCCTGCTTCCTCCTCAGTACAGCTTTTCTTATCTTCAGATATTTCACTAGATCATGTGTTACAAAGAGGAATGAAGATGAATAAGCTCAGTAAGATACACCACCAATCTTAACTAACACATCTCAAAATAAAGGACAGATGGCCTTCCAGAACATAGGAGACACAGTTTTCTCTCACAGTTTTTATTTGTGAAAAAGACCTCAAGGCTCATGAACAATTATAGAAGGTTGTCTTTTCAAAGCACCCAGGTACCAATTAAAAATTCATTTTTCCTTCAAAATCCCACTGTCTCCGGAAAGAAGAAATGCTAAGACCCACATAAGAGGCACCTTACCTTGCAGGGTAAATTTTATGTTACTGCTGTTCCACTAGTTCCATAACCTAACTTTCTCACTTCCAACACGGTCATCCAAAACAAACAAAAAAAACATCACTTGCTTTTAAAAAGCTATAACAAAACAAAACACCCCACTCTCCAAGCAATTAAAGTATTTTATCTGTTCTGGCAACTCTGCTATAGCTCCTGAGCTGTTCTTTACCTGGAAAATGATCCAGAATCAAGGACAGAGATGTTGTAAAATTAAAGCCTTTTATGAGAAAGGGCTGTGCTAATTACAATCACAGCCATGCCCAGTAAATGCAGCAGTGTCCCTGATTACAACCAGTCAAGAGTAACTTTGAAGAACACAGGCATCATTAGACTGCTGCAAGTAGGTAGATAAATATTTATGCATATACATATATATGTATGCACAGACACACATACACACACAGTAAGATTGCAGGTAATCTATGGGAAAAATTACTAGTAAGTCTATTAAAGGCTAAATATACATTTTTAGATTTATAACATCAATGTTTACATTTCTACCTCTGCTTAGTAAGTAGGCAGCATGTATTCTCTTTTTGCCTTGTTTCTGTTTGTTCACATCAATTTGTTAGATCAATGACAAGCCAATGCATTGAATCTCGGATCACAAAAACACAATAACATTAAATTGGGCCCATCAGGAATAAAACATTTGAACTGCCTTATAGATGGTCAGCCGGACACATATCAAAAATTTCTGTGCTAGGGAGGAGGGCAATGATTTGAGGAGGGTGAGAACCTCCAAGGGACCCGAACAAAGATTTCGATTAGTAAGAAGTTAGTACTCCTTTCAGCTACTCTCTCTCTACTGTTGACAAAAATGTGAGGAATTGTTGCAACTTGAGGAAAGGGGAATACATGGTCTCCTTCACTTCGTCAGAGATTGTCCAGTGTCTCCAGGTCTCCAAAGTTCTTATTAGAACAAATCAGATAGGAACAGGAGTCTCTTCCTCTTCTGGACAGTTCTCTTGTTCATTATTAGTAACTGCACCAGCTAATTTTCCTGCTTATTCAGCCACCAAAAGGCTTTCACAAGCTGATTAGAAGTTTTATTTATTCTTCATTCTTTCATTTATCCTTCACTTCATCATGGAAAGAATAATAGGATATGGGATATTTGTAATGGGATAACCTGACAATAGAACATCTAAATATTCATAAATGATAAGCAGAACTTGGGTCTGACAAAATAGAAGTGCCTGCATATGCAACGCAAAGAGTTTAAAAGTGAAGCTGTTTTCACTAGGAATTCATTGAAAAGGGCAAAGAAGCTAATAAAACCAGCTGAATATTGAGTACATTTTAGCCTTCTCCTATTATTAAAACAATTACGTATAATATAATAGTAGCACTCAAATCATGAATTCCTTTTAAACAAAATTGCATACTACCACAGCAATTTAAAGCAGACAGTTGTTTTGCATATCTCTTGAGATCTATAATGTTTTAACTGTGTTTGTCTTGAGCAGATACTGTGAACTGCCTGCTTTGAACTTTTTTTGTTTTACAGTACATCATGCTACAAAAAGGCTACTCTAGTAATCTTTTTTTTACTTTAAAAACAAAGTCTTCAGACTGTATCAGACAGGGAAGTATCAGTAAGAGCAATCAAAATGTTTTATCAGTTCTAGGAGGCACAATTTCCAACGCATCTCACTTAACTCATTCTTGTAGAGAAGAGTTTTTACATTTTCCTCCATAAAATACTACATACTTTAATTTCTAGCATTTTTCTCCAGGAATACTTACTCAGAAATGCTCGGGTAGGTGTGCATTTTTAGCCAGGGTATGTCATTCTCTACAGTATCTTTGCAAGAGAGCTACACAGTGAGTGTGTGTGTATATTACTGAGTGCCTCACTTCTGGACCACCACTGTGTGTGGTGTCACCCTCAAGATCTACCAAGTCTCCCACCAGAGCCTTTCTGACATAAGACTGAGCACAGCTGTGGCAGAGAAAGAGAGTAAATTCCAGTCATTCTTCAGTTGGCTACCACCTCACAAATGGATGAGTAGAGGGAGCAATTTTCCAAAGAGGAGTTAAATCATAACCTTCTTTATCATGTCACACTAACTCTTTCTCTGGGAGGGAACAGAATGAATCCTCTGCCTCCACCATTATTAGTATAGGCAGAGATATTGTTGAGGGTCAAGGTCTTTAATACGGTCAAAATCCATGCCAATACACTGTGGGATTAAAAAGAAGTTGAATTTGTAAGCAGACAGGCATTTGCTGATGGCATACATGTGCATCATAACAGAGATTGTTTTAGAAATTCTGTTCTGCTTTACAGTATAGAAAGGTTTTGCTGCTCTCCAACATGACCTGTTAGGATGTCCTATATACATCTTTTTCTTAAATACAAAAGAGAAAATTATTGTATGGTAAATTCTCCAAAGCCACTTACAAATTGAGTTTTATGGATGTAAAATTTTTTCTCACAAATATCTACCGATGTTTTTTTTTGTAATTATTGTTTGTTAACATCATATACATATTTAGTGACTTGATTTACATGCATCAATAGCCATCCCAAAATGACCTGACTATAAATCTGGAAGGAGGCCATGAAGTTTGGTTTCCCAAAATATAGATCAGTTCTTCTCTGTTCAATCTCTTCAACTTTTTGACAGCAAAGAATGCTTAAAAATGTGGTCCTTTTATTCTCTACCAGCTCTATTAGTCTATCTCTTTGCAAAGTACTTTCACTCAGACTTCGTATAAATCAGAAAAAAAATTATTCTGTTCTATCACAGTTAACAAAATTCTTCCCTTTCAGTGAAACTTTGCACAAAAAAATAAAAATTAAAAAAGGAGCTGCATTATTTTCACTCAGTTTTCTTTGTTTGTCTCTAATTTGGAGATATTTGGAAGTATTTTATTATTAACATCTATCTGTGCAGTCATTACATTTTTAAACAATAATTTCCTGACCATATCTCTATATATGTGTATGCATGGAAATGGAGAAATAATGATTAAAGAAAACTGACAAATTAAGTTGGAGAAATAGTATTCTAGGAGCAAAAGTCCCTGTGTCTTCAAACGTGCGAGCCCTGTTACACATCTAGACTGCAGCTGGACTGTAAAAGGTGTATGGTCACACAGCTGACAAATTAGACCTGCCAACAGCTACAAAGAGAGGAAAATGGAGGGGATTTCACGACACAAGAAAACGGCATACTTTCTTCTTTGAACTGAATTTACATAGAAACCTAGTGTGTGGTTTAAAACAAGCATATGTAAATAGAGTACTTTACAGAAACCAGTCCTCAGACAGAAACCCTTAATAACAAAAGCCTAATGAATGGAAAATTGAATCGACCTGAGTACAAATAGCCTGCTATCGCTCTCTCCTTCTTTTCCTGCCGACCCAGCGAAGCAGAATAACACCTCCCCGCCTTTACAGTCTTTCTGTTCTAGGCTGGGAAAAACATATACTACCTGACAGAGCACCAGATTCCCTGGTGCCAACCTTCAATTTAATTATACAGACAGAAAGGATTCTGAAAAGACTGATGTGTCAGTACCTATCAAGATCATTAGATCCAATCCCTATGAACAAAATGTTGAGTAATTTTCAAGAGGCTGAAATGGAATGGCTCCTGGCCTTTATCAAATAGGTTTTGAATCAGCGCCCAGTCAAACTATGCTTATCGCATACAGAAACTGCTTTTATAAAAATTCGAGCTGAAGAAAAGTGTTTGGGCCCCGTGTGAAGGAAAGGCTCCAGGGCTGCAGCCTGCACGCTGACAAGTTATTCGCCAGGTTTGCTCTATTTGCATCCCACGCTTAGATGAGCTCATTTGGTAGCAGAGCTCCCAGATGTACATTACTTGGGTTTCTGGACCCTGTGACTAACCCACATGCATCTTCTAAAATAAAAATGAATAATGAAAGTCTGCTTTCATTTCCTGACTTTAACATTTCCAAAACTAATACAAATTCATTATTGATTAATGAAAAAGTCATGAAAAAGTTTTAACTCCTGATTCCAGTTTCATCATGATGTTTCTGCAGTATATGGCCATTAAGACTATTGCAGTCGCTCCTGACTTATACAGACACATATAAGAAGATTTCTGACACTACATTAAGAGCAAATCTAAGTATCGGCCAGAAAAAAACTATTTTCATGCACAAAATTTAATTGAAGGCATCCAAGAACATATTGGCATTTAATCAATGATTCAATGATATGCATCCACAAGCCTAAGAATATATAGGTTTTTATTTAAGTGAAAAACTGAGTACCACATAGTGTCACAGAATTCCGGATACCATGTCTTTATTTCAAAGCTTTAAAATACTTTTGCTATACACAGCAATAAAAAAAAAGACAGCATAAGGATGATCACAGGCATATTTTCTGAAATGTGAGAAAGAAGGCACAAATAGTCAGTTAAATTTTGAAGTTCACGTTTGCTTACTGTGTTTCATATGGTTTTGTTGCAATTTCCTTTTACACAATTTTAAAGAGAATGACCCTGAATATATTTGAATGCATGGCTTCCTGTCACAATTATCCTAACCAAGATTTCACAGTTTTCAGCTTGAAACCTATAGACGTAAATGAAATGTGTGCCTAACTTCAATTAAAATCTCTCCAGCATGCCTGCAGAAGATTCAGAGAGCTGAGTCAGTATAATATAAGCAATATGCACACATATTACTTGAGGCCATAAATGGTCTGCCCGCATCAGCCCTCTCCTCTAACATATGAAGACAACAAAGGAAGGGAAGATTGTATCCTGTTTCTCCTTCTTTTCTGAAATACCTCACTCCAGTAACAAACCATTAACATGAACTAAAACGGAGGTTAGTCTTTTTTCCCTATGGTATCCTTATACTCAGTATGGGAAACTGACATCATTATCCTAATAGAACAAGAGAGCTTTTTTTAATGTTAATTTACCCCAAAAAAATAATTTCAAAAATTTGATAATTACAAGGAAAAGAAAGTTTAGTGAATGCATCTTGCTTCTACTATTTTTGTAACACAATTGTGTCCACAACCTTTGACCTATTTATCCTTGCAATGAAAGCATGAGATGATTTTCCTGTTTTATGAAGACTGTAAAAGTTATAGAGACTACATCTGAGTTACAAGGTGTGTGAGTTTTCAGCCACATTCTGTTTTCATAGCAGAGTAACCCATGACTGCACAAGTTCCTCCACCTCTCAGCTGAACCATGGTTTCTATGGAAAGGAAGTGCAAATGTGTACCTTGGAAAAAAATCTCAGAGGGTACATGCAGATGCAGCTAAAGATGCTAAATAGCACACCATAAGTGTCTGGAAGTACTGGAAAAGGAAGCTGGTCACATGTAACCCAAGTTCAAAGTACATTCTTCCGTATGCATGAAGAAGAACTTGAAGCAAGTAAGTGGAATTTCTCCAGAACTAAAAATGTGTGAGAGCACAATTAGACTTTCTTTGTTCTCTGCTGTGAGTTACCAAAATAAAAACTGTCAATATAGATTTCATTTTAAATGCATCTAGTTGAGATTACAAAGTGTGCCAATCTTTCACCCCCTATAGAATAGCATCACACATTAATGGAAATTACGTCAAGAAAGAACTTTGCATATCTGAAAAATCTCATATATTACAGGACATTACATTTCAACAATTTATTTATCTATCTCTTAAGTTTAATAACTGGTAAGTTTTCTCTAAGTAGGTAAATACACTCAGTGTTAAAAAAAAATAGGCCTTACTTACTGTTTGAATTTGGCACCAGCTTGTAGGTACTGACTCTTTCTATATCTTTCTCCTGTATATTTCCTCTATATTACTTTTCTCCATAAAAGGCTATTTATACGATGAAATATAGTCACTACTTCATTCATTTCTTTTTTAAAAAAAAGGAAAAGCTGAGTAGATAGTGCCCTTTCTCAATGGCATTTTCACTGGATTTGTTGACCTCTTATGTGGGTTTGTTTATCCTCTAGTTTTCTAAATCCTTAAAGCGATCTGATGGTCATAAATGTGGAAATATTAGCCATACTTGTGCTCTGCAGAGACAGAGAACAGAGCATGGATTGCAAAGTTTTCTTTTGGTTCAAAGTTTATTTTCAACCTGAAATTGAAAATGTTATTTTCAAGCTTTTTTCACCAATATATTTAGATATGATACTTATTATTGTTGTTTTTATGTTATTCCAGGATACAATAATGTATATTGCAAAAGGATATCATGTCAGGGTTGTATAATATGACACAATATAATAGTCAAAATATTATTTTATTTAAAAAAAATAAAGTAGCTTCCTGCTGGTATGACTCTCCCCTTATTTTCTATTTCAAATTATCTATAATTTTTAAGTGATTAAATATTATGTCACTTTTATATTTCAAGAAAATAAAAATGTGCTGAGGGGACTAGGAAGTGGAGAAGTAGTTTTCAACAGTGAGGAAAATAATCCAGGTTAACACAGGTATATTGACAACATCTGTTCTCCTAATTAGTATATTTAGTGATTCTTCTGCTACACTGTGGAAAGTGTCAAGATGTCAGAACAATTTCACACCCAGTTCCAGTAGCTAAATGCCTGGCATTTCATGTCTGTCGCTCCACTCTTCCATGAACTGCCTCCAGATGCTTCTCGGTTTTCACCTCTCCCCATAAGAAGCCACGACCAATGAGCCCTTTTTGTATTGCTTAATGGACTGGTGGAAATAAAGGGAATACGCTTGAATTCATTATAGAAAGTAAGATCCAAATATGCAGAATTTGAGTTCTACTGTCTGCCTATCTGCCCTCCAGCCCAGGTTTTCTCAATGGATGAGTGTCTTTCTGAAACCAAAATATTATGCCCTGGCTAATCCATGTTAAAAGCAGAGCTTCAGAATGAAATACACTATTAACATGATAGGAAGCATTCATGTATGCTTATTGACTTCAAATCAAGCATCACCAAACAGTTAAATCAGTGAAGCAAAAGAAGATTAAAGGCAGGGGCTAAATTTCCAACTATGTTGTAGAAGAAATGCTGATCTAGATGTTAACATCTCTTGTCAAACTGCTGGCTAATGAGAAATTTTCCACCTATAGAGTTTTTATACAACACTGTTATTCCCATGCATTAAAGACAACGTGTTACATGCAGCTGTGAAGAAGATCTATGAGTAATGGACCACTGTGTGAATCAGAAAAGAAATCCCTATCCATCAAATTTTTGTCCCTTTTTACATTTTTTGTTATTAGTTAATTATGCTGTACATTATAAAACCAACAAACTGGAAATGATGAAAAGAAAAAAATGCAAACAACTTTGATGTTGCATGAAGTTGTTTCGTTATACCCAGGCTATTGTAAAAGTAAGAGATAAACTATATTTTGTGATACGGCCTCTTGTACTGACCCCTCAAGAAGCCTACTCTCATCCAGTTTTCAACAAGTCGTAACTTGCTTTACTCTCGCTCTTGCAAAATAAAGGTTCAATTCCTCCTTTACCTTCCTTAAAATTATCTTTTGAGTCTAGTGAATTTGTGTTTCATTGAATTGGAATCTTAGAATAGAAGTTTCAAGAAATTATCTTTCCTTGATGGCAAAAAGAACTTTGGGAAAATTAAGAAACTGGGCAGTTTCTAAAAATAAAAGGTAAAACTGATGACATTTCCATGGCTTTAAGAGTTGGGGAATGATTCTATTATAAAGAGGAAGAGAATACAGCAATCTCTTGAAAAATGTGATTAAAACCAGGTGTAGTTTCTCCTTGTGACACAGGGAAGGACTTGCAATATTAATTTTGTAATCTATGTATTAGTGATCCAATTTCTAAAACAAAATTCTAAATTAATGTAATGAAAACTAGTCTTCATTCTGTATTGTGTTCTCTTTCTTCATATTCAAATAATTCTATCTAATGCCGCATGTTGATTAAAGACCTTTAGGCAACTTCAGACAACTTGACCAGAATATTACAGATTTCAATGTGCGATAAAACATGTAAATGACATTTACTTTTTATCCACAAAATCCTTCAGCTAAAGTATAGATCTATTTGAACTCCTGCATACCTTTATTTTCCAAACATGGATAAGATAAAACACAAAATATGTCTATTTTAATGTCTTCTACGTATCAGGCAGAAGTATCTATTTCTTCCTTGGTTTTTTTTTGGGGGGGGAGGGTGACAGGCTGAAGAAATCCTTATTTTAATCATCCTTTTCTTGTGATAGATTGGAGCAAGTAGGTGCGAGTAGCAGCAGCACTGTTCGTTTTCTTTTCTCCTGGACCATATAACTAATTTTCTATTATCTGTGGCTATAAAAAATATTATTTTCATACTGACGTGTTTGATAAATATACCAAACAAAAATGAAAGATATTTATCAACTACATTGATATAAACTAGTTTGCACTGATCCAACACATAAATAAATAAGTAGATGACTGAGATTTAAAAAAAAGGCAGGGGGAGGGAAGAAAACTATTTAGGCTGTATCATTGTAACTGTGAAAACAGTACATCAGTAGTTTATCATTTGGAAATGACATCTCTGGTTTGGAGATCAACATGTTATTTTAAAATGTACTAACCTTTTGCTTGTATTCCATATGAGCTACTTAGCTGCTGCAGCAAACTTATATAACATTCCTGTTTGATGAATAGAAAAGTACTTATGCTCAAAAAAATGCTCAGAAAACCAGCTTGCTAAACAAATATGATTTGATTACACTATCACTAGCTATAGGTAATATGCTAAAAAGAAACTTTCCTGGAAGAATCTTCATTTTAAGATATTTTGGCAGTATTGCACGTTCTCAGCTTAAGTTCTCAGCTGAACTACAATACAGGCAAACGCAGGTTTTAACCAGCTCATGCAGTAAGTGTTTTCCAATAAATAATTTCTGGCTCTAATTATTTTTGCTTCTTCTCATAAATAAAAACATATTTTCTTAGAGTCATTTTATTTTTTTCTTGGAGCCTTTAATACACATAACATTAATATCACCTTACTTTCAGAAAAAATTCAAAGCAGGACAATAAACATTTTTGTAAAGGAATAGCCCACTTTCCTTATCACAGATGACTTTATATATGATGTAAGTATTAAATACTACTAACTTATTACCAAAATATTAAAATAATATTTATCAATCTTTATTAAATTATAAGTAATAATTATATAATAATAAGTTATTATTAGTAGTAAATTATTAAAATTTAATAAAGTAGGAGCATCCAGCATGATCTGAGGTTCATACACATGCAGGTAACACTATGCATGCTCCTCCCCACTTCACAAAGTAAAAACATTTTAGAGAAGTATGTCCTTCTAAAATTTTTAAAATATAAGTTCCCCCCGCCATTGTAGTACAAATATTCCAGGATCCCAAGGATTAATTTTATTGTTTAATAGATAACTTTATTGCCACACACTCCCAAACCAAGAGAGTTCAGCTAATTTAATCTGCCATTCAAGTTTCTCGAGAGGTCTGATACATTTTACCCAGGTGGCAAATAACTCTCTGGTTCCAACAAATTCATGCATCTAAGAAAATAATTTTCTACCTACAAATTGCCTTCTTACAACAAAAGTACTCTTTTGAATAACTTCAGTGAATGAGGAATGATCTTTTTCTTCTCCAGCATGAATGGCATATTTGTATTAACAGGAAGCTTCTTCATGACTTTTGACATTTAAATTGACTGCGTTCTTTTGATCTACCCCCTCCAAGGGGGTGAGTCATGAACTTCCCTGTGCTGTCAGAACAAGCTATGTATATATTATAAAACTATCATCTTCACCAATACTTATTTGTTACTAGTCTTTCATCTAATTTTCTCAATAAGCTTTGGTGAAGATAGTTGGCTTAATCTGCCCCTGTCTCCACAAAGCCCACCTCAGAGTTGAAGAATAGCTTATATTATTCTGAGAAACACCTAGCTCTGGGGTTTTTTCTCACATTATGTTTTTTCCTTGCCATGGTTCTTTCCACCGAAACTTTTCATCCTTTTTGTTTCTCTATAGGGGACATTTTTTTGCCATCTTTCCTTAAAAGTGTTTAGTAGATAGAAGGGGTCAAATTCCAACAACAAATGGACGGACACACAACTCTAATTTGAGACCGGAGCTTTGCTGACCCTCATTACTTTTTCAGATATAAATGCTTTGCTTTCCCGCACTCTTTCAGTCTCCTCTGTCTGCCCCTTAATGTCAAAAGGAGGATGTTCTCTTATCTCTCTCATTAATCATCTCTGACACTCTGCTAGAAGCCTTATCCACAGCAATCTTTCTGTAGCTATAAGCTGGGTTCGCCTCACCATAGAAGAGGACACAGAGTCTTTGACACTGTGATCTACAGACATAGTCTAGGTGTACTCTTTTGCTCTGTCAGTGATTTTTATGTGGAATCTTCATCATACAGTGTCTTGTCTACCTACATTACCTAAGCGTGACAAGATTAAAGAACATCAGCCTTAAGCATGACGGACAGGAAAAACTTTCACACTGTTGTTTGATGACATTGACTGATAAAACTGCTATAATGAAAATTATCAAGCTTTCTTCACAGTAATTTCAAGAAAAATCTTATTGCAACTTTCAGTGCTCTTGCAGATTTTTCTTCCTCTTACAGACGGGTAAATAAGGTGTAATAAGAGTGTTATTATACATCACATAACACAGCTGCTTATGTATATTTATATACATAAATATACATATGTATGTTTATAAATGTATGTATGTATATTTGTGTATGTAAGTATGTAAGTATATAAGTACACTTATACTACTTGTATTTATAAACATATAAATTTGTATAAATGTCACCTACCAAACTTCTAATACTGCAAACAACTTTATGTACTTAAAATGCTTTTTTGTCATATGTGGGATGAAATTTCACACAATCTCTGTCCAGGAAAATGTCACAACTACTATGAGTTTGGTATAAAAAGGAGAAAAATGTGACTAACCTATGAAACTCAGGAACATAACCTTACCTGTAGCAAAGGATAAAATTCATGGTCTTAATACTATTTATTAGACTAAAAAATATATCGCATATTTAACATGTTAATTAGATTTTCTTCACCAGTTTACTTTGTTCATGTTGCAGGAGAATACTACTGAGTTGGTTAATTAGTCTGAATGTTTGCAACAACAAAAGCATTAATGCCCCTGAGTGGCATAGAATGCTCATTGGAAAGCTATGTCACAGCGTTTATTACCGTACAGTGTTTCAGAGTTACTTTTTTTAAACTTAAAAAGAAGCACATCATATCATCTAGATACTTTTTATATCAAAATATAATTCTGATATTTGTCTAATAAAACTATTTGACTCTTAAATGACTGTTTTAAAAAAAAAAAACAACAGTAAAAATGCATTTTTGAAGAATGTTGAAAAAGAAATTTTCCCAATAAGGACATGTTCACAATTATTGTGCACAGAAAGATGTTATGATCACTAATAATGAGAACTTTCCCTTGTATATGTTTGGCAACCGTAGGAAAGACTAATCTGCAAAGACATAGGAAATATCTAAAGTATTGATTAGTATTTAAATAAAAGAAATTCTGTAATAGTCATATCTAATATTTTGACATTAAGAAATAACATGAACACAGTCAGAAATTACGTATGATTTTTGTCATGGCTGTTGCTCCAATGTGCTTTTTACTCTTCCCCCAGTTGAGCTGTAGACCACCATCTGTGAAATGCAAAACTCCAAAAGATCCTGTAAAACAGTGTCTTCTGAGAAGAGTCTGAGCTCTGGAAGTGGGGTCTGCTGTAAGATCTTAGTGAATGAAGGGAACCTGCACCAAGCGTATAAAGACCCAAGCTAGCTCTGTGTGACCTAGTGCTGAAAGCTGGAAATGAGATGCAGATCCCTTCAGCTAGCTCTCCTTGGACAGCCCCAAACCTGGAAGCAGACCAGGTGTGTCCATGCAATGCTGAACAGAAGCCCACAAAATTAGACTGCTTCCAGAAACATACTGCGCCCTCTGCAAGATGCTGGGCTGGGTGGATTTACCAGCTCAGATTGCTCCTAGCTAAAGGTCGGCAGAGCAGCTATGTAAACCAACCTCTTGCATAGGCACTGGAGAAAAGCAGCAGTGATCACCCAGTCCATTAATGAGACTCCCCTGTGGGATTGGTAACAGACTACAGTGAAAATAACTTTTAGACACACAGCATTGTGCTTTAGCATGTGAACAACTGTTGGTGAACAACTGAAAATTCATCGTTAGTCCCAAGAAGCCAAAGAAGTATAGGATCACCTGGCTTTAGCAATCTTCACCTGGACATCATGAAAACTAATACTGTTCGTATCTGTATAATCAATTTCTAATGGGAAATACCAATCTATCGCTACGTGCTGAAACAGAAAACATGCTGGTTTTGTACAGAACTAAATGTAATGGCACTGTATTGATAATATTCCTAAAAGTATAAACCAGTAAAGTTTAGGCATTTTTTTGTAAGTATATTTTTCAAGAAATATCCTTACATTAACTACTTAACAATTTTTTTAATGTATCTCATGTTAATCCTTCAAGATACACAAGGCAGGTGAAAATTAATATCAAATGGCTATTAATCACAGAATTTACACTGACTGAAAGATGGAATATTTTTTGGTGCATCTTGAAAAAGGCATAATTTTTTTGTGGGTGTAGAAAAAAAATCTTACATTAAATTTTTCCTTTCTGTGTGCTTCAGGACCCTGCCACAGTCCATGCAGACTCTTAAAAAATATAGTCCTTAGCAAAAAAACCCAACCCAAAACCAGTAGCCCATACTGAAAACAAACTAATAAACCAACACAACAACAAAAAAACCCATCTCATGATATTCTGTATTGGCAAAGGGAGAGAAGGGACTATAACTCACACCGATATTATGACTGATGATTTCTAAAATATATCACATCAGAGCGGCCAGACAACTATATTTATCCCTTTGAAAGAAGAAAAGACATAGTACATAACGAAAAATTCTGACTCATTATGGACCTATCAAAATGTCATTAAGAACTGCAATATAAATAAAAAATATGGCTCACAAGTGTTGCAGAAGAACTCCCCGTGGACCATACTAAATGTAAAAACAATGCTAAACAGTGATAGAGAATCTGAAAATCCAGTTTCCCACCAAGGACATAGCAAAAGAAATATACACTGCCTAAGCTCCATAACTCATGATTCAAAGCATTTCTGAAGTCTTTGCGTTTTCCCAAACTAGCTGAAGTGTTGTCAGTTCCTAAAATATATTTCAGAACTAGGCATCATTTAGGAAATATGCAGTCATTTCGAAATGTAGTGACCTATGGCATATTAAATCATGAACATTTTGACCTTTGGTCTATTAAATAATACATCTTTGTGTAATGCTTTTGGACAGTGTCTCCAAAAACTATGTATACAAGGGCATAAGTTTTAGACTAGAAAACAGAGAGGCTTTTAAAATATAAGCTGTTATTATGGAACATACCAAATAATTAAGAAAAGGATGGGGACAAGTGTCATGTAACAGAAAAACTGCTAAAGATTTTACTGCCTGCAATATAGACATACTCTAATACATTACAATCTGTTTACCAAATTGAAGAATATAGAAATGGATACTATGCATTCGTATTGAGAATAATAAGTGACAGGAATACAGGATTCAGACTTCACTTTTGAATTATTGCAACATGTGCCTGAGCTACAGAAACGGAGTTCAAGAGTCTATAGTTTCAGTAGGTCAAACAAAACATTCTGTCCAATTAATATTCTGATGAAGTACCTCTTCTCTGGAAGATGCTTACTGAAAATAAAATCCTGTGTAATATTAGCAGCTTGTATTTAACAGTTTTAGATTACTTCAGACTTTCCAGTCTTTCTCAAATATTATGCACATTAGTCAGTTGACATGAATGGACCAAATAACATGGTCCAGCTGGAAGCAGATGTCCTCAGAAATGTTTTTCCCCTGTCAGCCTGGTTCAGCTGTAAGTCTGATCAACAGGGCCATTCCCAAATGCTCCCAGAAATTGCTCCATATTCTGACAGAACCTTTAAATAATAAGTCATCAAAAACAGATGACTTAGATGTTGCCCAGCAAAATTGTTTCTGTCGGACATATCTCCAGTGATCCCCTACTGCAGCCTGTGAGTATCGTGGCTTGCACACAGCCACACTCCCAGTGACTGCTCTCAGAAATTCTCTTTAAAAAAGGGTTCTCACACAATTACTCTCAGTCTGGCCCTGGGCTTTATCCGTTTCAGTTTCCTTAGTTTCTCATGTGAAGTAGTTCTATGGGAAAATCAATATGAAATACAAAGATAGGACACGGTAGGATCAAGGAATTTTGCCTTCTTTACTTGAAAAATAGTGTGTACAATATTTTCTTTATATAGCTGGGCAAATGGAGTCACAATCTGGTCTAACTCTTACAGGGCAGTCATAAATAACTCACTAGAAATACATTTTGGTACCCATCTTTTCCAGTGTTAAACTGATTTTGTTTCTTTAAAGAGGTCGATGTAAAGTGTTTGCACCACTGTATCTAAATATTTTCCACGTGCTTCTGGTAACAGTGATGAAAGAAGTAACGAAGTGTGAATTGTGTTGCAGACATCAGTAAGATGTCATTTCAGTATCAGAATTTTTTTAACGAGAGAGTTGCATTTCCCAGGAAACGGAGGCAGGAGAAAAAGTCAATGAAGTTAGGTTTAATGCATGAGTCATCTAAGCAAATTAACTGTTTCTCCTGTATATAAAACATTACTCACTTAAAGCCATAAATATATCATTAAAAATATAACAGTCTGCAAATAGAAATGCAAACACGTACTTCAAGTTTTCTCAGATAGCTCTGACACCTTACCTTAAAATTTCAGCAAGCCACTTCAGTAATTTCAAAGTACGTTTTGTGTAAATATTATAAATGCTGTATGGAAATCTATTCAGGGTATTACATGACCAGTAATACATTAATATGAACAAGTTTATTCACTTGGCAGAAACCGAAGAAACCCCAGAAAGCACCTGTGTTTCAGTATGAAAATCCAATTCTGTAGCACTAAAAGTAAGCTTATACTACATTCACTGAGTTGTGAAACCACAAAAAGGGGCTAGAAAACTTGAGCCTTTCACATGAAGGGGCCACAGAAGGACACAGCACCAGGGCCTCTCTGTCAGCGCTGGGTTTTCAAAATTGAATCCCCCTGGGACAGCTGGCCACGCACTCACAGGGCGTGATGGTTCTCCAGGCAAAGCGAACCAAACTCGGATTACAACAGGTAAGGCAGGAGAAAGCAGAGTGGCACTGGATATAGAGACAATTACGTTTCTTCCCCGAGAAGTGTCTGCACTGCTCCCTCTTTTCAAGCTGAGAATGGGGAGGGTGGAGAAGGAAGGTCAGCGTCTCGCTCTGCCGTCCCCTCCTCTCCCTTCGCTAGCAGAGGTGCCAGACACGACAGCAGGGCACCCTGCACCACGCTAAAAGACAAGTGATGCTCCTTGCCTACACTGAGCAGCTCAGGGAGATGCCCTGTGCTTCCAAAAGGCAGTGGCTCCTGGTGGCCTCACAAGGCAAAGAGAGATCTGCATCACCCTGACTTGATCCATCCCCAACCAGGCACGGTCTGGCACCCCAACAACCAAGGGGCTTCCAGAATGCAGCATGAGCACTCTATTTCAGTGAAAGTAACAGGTTTATCTAATTCATAAAGAGAAAATGAGGTGAAAAATTCCCACAGAACAGGTTTTCGCTCTGAAAGCCACTGCTACCCCGTGCTCTCTGTAAGCCAATCCACACCAGGGAAAGAATGTCCGAGTCTTGTTAAAGAAACTTTATTTGAACAGCTTGATTTCTATTATTGCAGTGGGAGTTTGGCTCCCACTTACTACATATGTGAAAGTAAGCATGGTGTGCTCTGCTTTATGCATATAAGAAATTTCCCCACAGTAACATAGTAAACATTGCACAAACTAGATATGGCCATGAAACCCAAGCACCTCCTTTCAGTGCCTAGCGCTTTTGAATGACTATCCTTGCTGATCAAGTTTTGAAACAGAAAAATCTTTCAATGAATTGCTATTAAAGTTACTGTGGGTATAGAAAGAGTGGATATATTTGGGGTAGATAAGGGCAAGGCAAGAAAACATAAGACAGATCTCTATCTTGTTGTGACAAGACAAACTGTTGATGAGGGGAATAAACAGACCACAGTGTAGGATCCAGAACATTTATACAGTCTTGATAGGTAAGGCCACTTGTACAGAAAGACTTTTATGCTGGGAAAGAGCCAAAACTGCCTGCATGGAACACTGCCCATGCTGCAACATGAGAGTACCGCACGGGGTGCTCAAGGAACGTGCACTTCTTTTTTTAAAAAGTATGTAGTACCTCATAGCTATTAAGTAATGCAGGACATCCTGATGCAGAGAACGCTCACAGAAGAAAAATCAAAGGAGATGTTTTTAAGGGCTTTTAGGGTCTACATATTTCAGAAGTATTAGAACATTGTCACAAGCGTCAAGAGTTCTTGTTCTGCGTTACTGGATTGCCCTCAGAAAAGGGCAAGGAAAGTGATCTCTGCTGGCACTGTCAACAGATGCAGGGATGCATCACAGTTCAAGGCTCTGAGGATGAGAATGCACATCCACAACTACACGTGATTTTGAAGTGAGTTAGGAGCAGAAAGGTTTCCTTGAATAACATAACAGGCATCTATTCAACCTTTGGATGGCTAAATATCTTGTAATATCTGTTCTACCCTACCAGACAAAAAACCAAAACCAGATAACTTTTATGTATTTCATCGCTAGCTACAAAATTGCTCTGAGATGGTGTAAACCTTTATACCTCCGACACAGAGGATGGGCTTTGCCAGCTGCCTACAAAGCTTTCTTCAAAAAGGCTGCTTACAAAAGATTAAGAGACTCCAACAATCTGAAAACAGGACACCTTTATTCTTTGAGTTGTAGGATCAATAATTCATTGTTACATATTGTGCCGCCTGTATCACCTTTCCCTTTTCCATGATTTTTATTTACTACACAAGCTTCTTTTCTTTGTCTGCCTTTTTCTTCTTTCATAGGATCTAATGGCTTAAGAGGATCTAAATGGGTCACCTAGTTCATCCTGTTGAGTCAGTGTCAACTAGCCAGGCCCTGTGGATCACTTTTTCTCCCTTTAACTCCTTTTCCTGAAAAATGCTTCTTCCTTCTCTAGATTAACTGGTAAATTTTACAGCTTTACAAAACATAATGAAACTTTTCAATCACTTATCTGCATATTATGAAAAAACACTAAAAATCAGATTATCAAAAATTCTGCATCCAAAGACATACATGGCTTGTACTTTATTAAACTGAACAAAACAAAACAGAAAAAAAACCTCTCTGAAATAGGTTTCAATGTACATAACGTATTTTGCACACATTCTTCCAGTAACAAAGAAATATTCATTAACATGAGCATCTCTGTGTTTTCTAAGCAAATATGTTATAGGCCTTGCATAAAAAGATTTCAAATGTGCTCTGTTGCCCTAGTATCTTCAAGCAGTAGAATAACCAATGATTTATGGACTGAGAGAGTCTGAAGAACTTACACAGAAAACAGAGAAGAATAAACAATGGCAGAAAAGGTTGACAATGATGTATCAGTCAAGGCATTTTTTTTTTCTTGGTAGACAAGGTACAACCATTTTTCTTGTAAATAAGAATTTCATCATATCTCTGATCAACCTGGTGATATCACCCTAGCCTTGATAAAAAAGTCTATAATATGTCTGAAGAATAAGTATCAGACACTAAATCAAGGCCCCTTTGTGGATGCACTGTAAGACAATGAAATATCATCAGAGCAGTATTTCCCAGTTTCCTTTTCTATTTCTAGTTCTTTGAAACAGAGTAATTTAGATTTGTTTAAAAAAAAATATAACTTCATAATAGCTTCCAACTACTAAAAATCAGAATAAAATAAACATTTTTCTATATTTTGTACAAGTTTCAGTTTTCATTGTACTATATTTTGTATGGGTTTCAACTTTGTACTACTTTATACAAGTACAGGGAAATTGTAAAAACTCACCTTAAACTTTACTTAGTTTCCCTTTCTAAAAAAAACACTGATGTGAACTCACTTCCACATGCTTAAAAGCTTGATGTATGCATAAGCATTATGATGGATTAAGGCTGTGATTAATTAAAGCTGCAGGCTTAGCTAATGATCTCAAAATTTCGTATTCTTCACAATCCCTCAAACTTTAATAATAATATTGGAAAGAAAAGCTGACGTGACATCTTTTTGTTTATTTCCCAATCATCCAGAATGAGGGCCTTTTGTCAGCAGTTTTCAGGCAGGAAAAACTGATGAAACAGGGAGAGTTTGGAGCAATATCAGAAAAGCAAGAGTCGGATTTTGTTAGACAAACCCAAAGAGATGATGCTCTCCAAAGACAGAGAGGCAGATGTTTCTGTCCTTTAAGGTTCTTGGAGCAATGCCTTACTTTTCAGTCATACAAGTAGCAAGAACTAACACCCCTAATCTGTCTGTGTGCCAACAGCAGTCAACCTTAGCCTAAACGGTCAAGCGGACAAAGTGAGCGCTCCTTGGTACAGAAGAAAAAATTAATATCTCCAGAAATTGCACCCATTTGCCATGTGCAATAGTTCTGAAAGCAAGGCAGTGCTTCCTTAGGCATTTTCCATGTCACATGTATGCCTGTATTCTACACCAGGTTAGATATATAACTATGTATCAAAATGAAGACATGCGTTTTGATAGATCAATGATTATTACAATTTGGGAAAATTATGCAAAATTGTATTTATTTTCAAAAGTGGGTAAAGTGTCAAAGTTTCATAAAATCTTAAATCCAATTTTGCATTGGATTTAAAGAAAATCTGAATTTTTTAAAGTGAACATATAATTAAAAGGTATTAATTTGTTTTTGTGTTGGAGGGTATTTATACAAAGCAAAACCAACATCCAAAAATAAATGACAGCAGGTTCACTGATAATGTAACATTATTAATGATAACACTAAAGCTAACAGGCTCAAACTGACTGTTTTCCAACCAAAGAAGGTAGTTGTAAGTTTAAAGTATGTCCAGAGAAAAATATTTTGAACTAAACTTTTAGGTAGTTCTGATTAGTTCAGTGGGTAAAGAACAAAACCTTTCTATTTTTGGTGTACAGAAAATGACAATAGAAGATGCAATGGCACTAAAGGAAAAATGGCCCATTTGATTTCTGCTGCATTCTTTATTTCCTGAGTCCAAACATGACTACAGTTTAGGTGTCAAGTAAAATTACGTTAGACAGGTTTTCCTTGTCCTTGTTTGTTCACATCACAGAATTGGCATGTTTCTCCAGTTCAGCTGGAAAGAAACAAGAGACTTGAACTAAGGGACTCAGGTTTGAAATGATGACAGTAAAAGAAGAAGCCTGAGCAGTATTTTTCTGCACCATACTTAAGTGTAAGTACCTTGCAAAAATGTCTACTTTATGGACAAAGGCTATTTCAGAGTGGCCAATAACTACACCCTGAATCCTTGCATGAGGCAAAACATGACCTAAATGCTTTACTTTGACCCCATATGGTAAAAAAGCATAGCAAAGCCAGGATTTTTTTTCCCCCCAGATCCTACAGATACGTAGGAGAAAGGATGCAATGCTTGACAGTGGCTCTATACAACATACTGTTTCTCATCCCACCTCCAAGCAGGCAGTTTGGCAGAATTCTGACACGTTACAGTTTTGAGATCTTTCTAACAGAGAAGTGAAAGTTTAATAAACCTTAATCTAACTCTAGTAATCTTTGATTAATCAGTCTTTTCCTTCTATTTTCATTTTTTTTTTCCAAAAACCCCAAATTTATTATCATTCAGGTTTTTAGAACAGCCTAATTTCTTTGAGTTTCCAGGGCTTTTTACCCCCTTGAAAGTGTGCAAGTAGCTGCAATTTAGCATCATTCTCCTGACACGTATTTCCAATGTAAGGGACCAATGGAGGGTGTACCTAGGTCTAGGTCTACCTAGATAGACATACGTCGAGATAAATCCAGGAGAGATGGGAGAGAGGAAACCTAGGTGAACAAAGTGGAATAAATTTCACTGCATTCACGGTTTTCAGCACCTCCCTTAAAGCGTGATTGAAATCTTTACTCTTGTAAACTTTAGTGAACTTCACTCACTAAAAACATGACTTTCCATCCCCTAAAAGCAGAATGCTACTGCATGTGTTTAAAAGTTATTTTACTATCCTGATGATCAACACTCTCATATGCTTCTGCCCTGCAGCCAATAGTGGATAATACTAGAAGATATGTTTTGATGTTAAACGCTTTCCCTGACCTGTGGGGGAAACAAAATCTTGTTAATCATAAATATGCTCTCTGATAAAGTGATTTCTTGAGTTGACCAGGCCTTTTGTTTGTCATTGCTGAAGATTGACTTGGATTCTCACCTACATTATCTGTACAGGGTATTGAAGAATATTTCAATAATGAATATGTTTCGTTTATAGACAATGTTAGTTCACAGTCACATTAAGTCAAAAGAGAATGTTTTATTACCTCTGTGGTAGTGGGGTGACCGATTTTTTCAATATAATCCTGAAAATCATTAAGTATTCTCACACACAATATTAATGTCTACTCTAGAAGTTCAATTTTGTTGTATAGAAATGTCATTCCTTAATATTTTCAATGGAAAATGCACAGAATACCAAGAGCAATTGTTTTCCCTTATCTCAGTAAACATCTCGTCGCTGATCCAGTCACATCAGAGGAAGGTTCTCTGTATTAGACAATCATAGAGTAGCTGTAAGAAAGTTTCCTCTTAAATTTGAGAAACCAGAGAAAGTCTGATTTATGCCCTATAGCTTGTTTTACACATTTCCACATCATCAGTATATATTTTTTAAACACCATATCGTTTTGCATTCCATATCAACGATGAAGCCTTTTCTAAATGCCTGATAAGACATAGTGGCCACAAATTGCACATTTCGTGGGAAAAATGCTTTAAAAAAACCCTTCTTTTAATTACAATTTTTTTCTGTTATTGTTATGGGAAATAATAATATTCTTTACCTTTCCAAATACCTTGCTTCTTTCTGATGTATAATAATATCATCTTGCCAGTTTTATTTCCTTTGTTCCTTTCTTTCTAATAATTTTATTCTTATTTCTCTATTTCTTCTATACCTTTTTAAAGTGAAAGATTTAATAACTACAAAATATTTGACGTGTGGACTATGCGGACCACTGATTTATTGCTTATTCCTCCCCCATCCCGATTGTTCTGTATGTCACCCACATAGCATATTTTGTGGATGAATGTAACATTAATTAAATTTCTTTCAGCCTGATGAAAGTTCTTTTTCTAGCAACTAGTCAAACAGACTCTAGATGATGGGGAGAATTTTCTGTGTTTGATTCACAGATTCTTCATTTTCCAAAATTACTATTTAACATGGAAAATAAACTTTTGAAGTATCTGTTTATTAAGAGGAAACTGATATGGCATTACAGGAAGGAATGAGTAGATTTGCACAAAAACACATCTGAAAGACACTCTAGGGATTTGAGGCTAAATAGACGTTGATGTTGATAATACTGAGATAAGTAGAAGAGAAGGAAAGAAATTATTTAACTGAAATGGCTGAAGTATATTTTTCAGTGTGATTGTTGCTGCTTTTTAAAAATTGAAAACATAAATCATCATCATTAAATTATAACAAGAGTTGTGTAAATTCTTTGTTCCTATTCACTTTTCATCTATCAAGAGTGAAGTTTTTCACTCAGCATTGCCAACGATTTCGTAACTCGAAGTCCTTACATCTGGGTATCTGTGCCTTATGGATAGAGCAGTTCTGAGAGCTGCTGCCCCTCTTAGACCAGCCTGTAGGTCATTATTCTTTCATTTTGCAGCTTTAAATTATGGTGTGCAAATTTGGACTCAGCTGTTTGAAGCTCCTGTAAGGTGGGTTAAAGCCAAACAGACCCTGTGTGTATACCTTAGAGAAGATTTCTGAGGACACATGCCTGAGACAAACAGATGAAGTTGTAATCTAGCTCTTTGAATGCATCAGAAATTAGTGCATGATAGTAGAAGACAAAATTTTGGTTCTAATTCTTTCTATCAGCCTTTTTCAATGGCTTAATGCATAGGCTTTTGCACATACCTTAACTTTCCCTAACTTATTTTCCCTATCTGTACCACAAATTATTCTGAAGAACTTTTTGAGATCCTAAGTTAGAAGGTATATTGTAAGTGCTAAACATTATTATAATTACAGCATAATTATACATGGTAATATTATCTTTTTGTCACTATGAAATTACCTTACTACAGCAGAATTTTCTTAATTGCCATATAACCTGGTGGAATCAGGAATTCTCCATTGGACCAATTGTCCTAATTATTTGAGATCCTGAGAAGTATATTATACTGGAAGATTTTTTTAATTACTATAAAACCAGGCTTAGGTGATGGAACAAATACGTTTCTCTATGTACATGCCTAGTAATACCATAAAAACAAATCACAACAAAAAATGAAATCAGAAACAGTAATCCATTTAAATTCATTTACTGGGCTGAAGTACGTTTTATTCGATGATCTTCTCAACAGAGTGGGGAAGAGCTGAAGTAAAACAAAGGGCCAATAAAGTAGGGTATTTATGACTATGTAGAAAGTTGTTCCTGTTAACTTCAATGAATTAACTTTTGCCATTTAATCAGACCAGCCGTCACCTTCATCCATTGCTTTTAATTAAACTACTCACTGCACTGTTACTTCATTTTGCCTCTTCACCTTTATTTATTTCTTCTGAGTGTTTTGCCTGGACCGGGTGCTCTCTCATTTAGGTATCTTTAAAGCACTGACAGCTGCAAAACCCTGTTATATTACGTGTAAGCAGTTGCAGTGCAAATAAAGGCAATACCAGAGTACCTTAATCTCTTCAAAATAGTTCTCTTTATTAAGGTATTGCATCAGCTTAATTATTTTATACCAAAGGACTGATATATTACTCTAAGTAGAAGTAATACCACTTTGTTTTGTTACTATCTTGCTTCTAATATACTAGTAGCATTCTCCACATATCTCTCCTGCTTTTCCTCTCCTCCCCCTCCCTCCCACTTTCCCTCTCTTCCTCCCTTCCTCCTTCCCTCCTTCCCTTCATAGCTTCTTTAGGAATTATGGGAGTCCAGAAAGAAAACGAATACTAAAAGAAGAATAAGCACCTCAGAAATTCATTCTGATGTTGAGACTGGGAAATCAGAGACATGTAGACTAAGTCTAAAACCTCGTAGTTTTGTTATGAAGAAGAAAAAAAAATTGGTTTTTTGTACAGTCTTACAGACATGAAGCAGCCCAAAATACCCATCAAACCAGGGCATTAGCTACTGCACTGCTTTTGATGGGTAAGCAAATAGAGAAATGGTTTTCCTTCACACAAATGGGGACTTTAAAAATCTTCATAAGGATACTAATTGCTAGATAATGCACAGGGACCTTACTCAGGTTTCCTCCACCCCTACCCGCCACCCTTTAAAACTAAATACTTCTTTATTATTATTCTGGACAGTCATTCTAAAGCAGGGAAATGCATTCCTGTGCCATACCCTAAATTACACAATTTAGTTCTAATTGGCATGAGCTGACTCCTTCAGAGCAGGTGGGATGAGTGCCTGTCTACTAGTTGCAGGAAGCAGAAAAATACAGAAGGGAAGGCCTGGAATATGGTTTCTATAAAACATTCAAAAAGAATAATTAGTTTAAAATTACATTTTACTCAGAATGAATAAACACTCGTGTTCATGAAAAAGAATGAAGTTAAAACCCATTAAGTCCAACACAAGTTACAGACAGTACCACAAACACCTTCCCATCCTGCTATACTTGTGAGAGTATGACTATCAAAGCAAGCAGGCAGAGAGCTCTCTAAGAATGAGGCTTCATATCTTTAGTCAGTGATGGGTCTTCTCTTTTCCACCGTGGGATACATTGCTATTAATTTCTGTTTCCCCTTTAGGAGTCATGCTGCAGTATCAGTCACAGGTTTGCATAATGTGTTACAGTACCTGTTCTCACAGACTAAAGGGAACCCCATCCTGAAAACTGCCAAAAAAGTCCAGTTACAATCACATATGTCCATAAGCTCCACAATCTTAGCTCCCAGTCTTAGGGGAAACACTCAGAGACTCGAGGTCAGCATAATGGACTTCTTAACCCAGCAGCCTCCTGAAAGAGGAAACCCCTTCCCCAGACAGTGTGACTTTTGCTAGACGCTACTGTTTAACAATTTTAATTGGGACCATGATCAAAATACCCAAAGTGGACTTCAGTCATCCCTCTGTCTAGGCTCTTAGTCTCTCCTAGTTTGAAACTGAGTGTCTTGATAGAAAATATGCTTTGGTCCAAGTACACGTACTTCGTTAAGTTAGGCTCCAAGATCAGTGCCAAGATCCTGTGATTTCAGTCACACCTCAGGTGAGAGAAGACATCCCTTTTTCTGGCTTTAAAAAAACATTACTTTTTGGCCTGTAGATATAAAATGAGCTGCTTATATGTTGGCAGTTCATTTGAGAACAAGAATATGTAATGTCTGCAAAGAAAATTTTCAGTTTCCTTCTACCAGATTTTTGCTGTTGCTTACCAACCACAAAATGCATGCAAACCCAGGACCAATCTCTCTCTGGCAATTTAAAAATGGGGAATACAGAATGTCATGCTAGTTAGTTAGGAGAAACACAATACATTCCTGATGCACATAGAAAACATATGATTATTCCTTCAATCTGAAAATAGGACATGAAAATGATCAAGCTAAGCAAGTTTATAAAATCACCTGTTGCCTGTTAAGAAAGTCAAGAACAAGAGATGCCTGGAGCTATGTTACAAGCCACTTGTACATTATCTAGTAGATGCCCTTTTTCCCCCTTTCTTTCTTTTTTTTAATTCTTTGTCTTCTTCACAATCTGAATTTTAGCTCAATTCCTCTCTGCTTGCCTAATGTATACATTAAGGATTAAGTAGATCTTCCAAAAAAGTGGCATAAAGTAATTGCTTTTGATTAGGAAGTATCTGGTGAATTGGCTAGTTACCTTTCTTCCATTCTAAACATCAGCTAAAATATACAACTAGTTGGTTAATTCTAATCTACTATTTCATACACTTAATTAACTATTCATAGGTTCACGCAGCTGCTGAAGTACTGAAAAAGTTTAAATTTAGCACTCAGATGGTACATGTGGCATCTCAGCTGTTATTATTTTTTTGGAATATGGCTTTTAATTTAAATTCATATGTGATTGATGTGATATGACATGCTGAGAGAACAACAGATAGTTTAATCAACAAATGGTCCTTATGAATAATGTTGATGGAGACGTTCCCTTCAACTTCATGTCACTTTCCTCATCCTAAAAATGAATTTCAGTTCTTGTTCAGCTCTTGACATTTAAACGCATTGTTTTCTTTCATTACAAAACATCTTAAAACACTGAGGGAGGATGGACAGAAATGCAATTAGAACGTATGATTTCCTGTTATTTATGATTATTATATGATATTTATGAATATGATTATAGATTATGATAATATTTAGTGTTTTCTATGAGTTTCAATTCCATTTCTACGTGTTTCATTTCCATTTCTACTTATTTATCTTCACTGTCTTGGACTTGGTCCAACATTTTCTACCAATTACAGTAAGGTTTTAGATCAGACCCTATGATCTATTAATATATATAAAAATATGGAAGACAGTTGCCCTATTTGGCCTGAATATTTTTATTTACCATTCTAATGAGGGTTAGTAAAGTTCCTTAATTCATAATGGTTGAAATATCATGAAGAGGCAGAGCACTTATTTTCATGACACTGGAGAGTGGTTTGCTTTCAAGATACTATGGCAGCAAGAACCAAATTCTTAATAAGCTAGATACTTCCATGGAAACATAGAAGCGGCAAATGTCTTTCACACCAACTTTTGTTTTGTAAAAGCTCAATCTCAAGTACCTATTTCTTCAAAAAGTAGAGCAGAAAATAATGGTAGGATTAAGCTTCTTAGCTTGTGGCCTGGTAAAGGTAGAAATGCACGTATAATCTTCGCATATGCAGACTACTGGAGATGCAAAATGTTACCTCCAGCATAAATGTTATGCTGTCATTTATAAATGAGTAAATAACTGGCAACCACAAAAATACAACTCTAAAAATGAAGATGAATACAGATCTCGGAAAAAAAATCACAGAAAGTGATTGACAAGCATTATTACTATGCTTTTTGCTCACTGCTAATGTGTAAAGACATTAGATAAAAGACACAGTAGGCTTTAATTTGCCCTTCGAATGCTGCCCTGAAGACATGCCCCCTCCTTCTGAAACCTCTTCCCCCAAGTGGGAAGAGAGTTTCCTACAAGCTTGCATCTGTACCCTCCTCCATCCACTGCTCCGTGTAGGAGCTTGTAGTGCTCCTTGGTGGAGGTGCTGGAGGCACTTCCAGGCTCTTCGCTTCTCTTGTCCCCACTTTACTCCACCCTTGCTGTTGCGCTAAAGCATGTGACTGGCATCTTTCTCTAAGAATGAGAACTAGGGTTAAAATATGCGCTTGGTATGTTGCTTTTTGTTGTAGGTAAGTGTCCTATTAAACGCCATCATTTGATGTTTTCAGTATGACTGGAGAGTTACACATACCACCTTTCCGAGTTATGATAGATAACAAGGAACTAATTGGATTTAAAGACATTATAGTGAAGACAAATTCGTTGGTGAGGGCAGATAAAGGCTAACGGTCTTTTAGGTATTGCTTCTTTGAGCAAAAAGCTAGCAAAATGTTTTTAACTAGCCATCTCGCTGTTCTGTTCCATTGGTAAAATTTAACTGTTCTAGGGAGTTTCTACTCAAATCAGAAAAACAAAACCTATTTCCTACGTTGACAGGGAAAAAAATCCCATGATCTTCCAAATACCTAAATTTTAAGAATATGTAAACTGATCTTTCACAAGACTATCTTGTTTTTCTTGTTACAGTTGCTGAAGACTTTATCACAGGTTACACTGAATATTAAACAGTGTTTTATTAGTATTCAGGCTTCAAAAACATGAATAAAATTTGAGAATCAAATAACGAGGAGTCACATTTTTAGACTAATTCTGCTCCTCTGTAAGCATCTAGATGAATAAGACTCTTTTATGAAGACCTTATTTTTCTTCAGTAACAGTGCTGCTGGAAATTTTGCTTTTGCCTAGAGATAGATAAAAGATGAGTATTTCAAGAAGTTGTAGATGTTAAATATTTTTTGAATATATGAGCCTTAGCCTGCCCAGAACAAGGTAATCGAGTGTAAGAATGATCTTGAGATCTTAATAGCCACTGTTATTATTTTATAGCAAGACATAAAAAAAAGTAGAGAAAGACACTGAACTCTACAGTTGTCTACCATTTGCTCTTTGGGAGCAGGCACTTAGAGCATGGATGTTCTCCCTCTCTCTTAGAAAAAAGTACCTATTCAAGACACTGAAAAATGAAATGCCATAATTTGCTAGTTAAACTGACTTGTTGAGAATGCACACTTGAATAGGTTGAAAAATTGTTCTGCATGGGGAGTCTCTCTGAGACACAGAGACTCCTCAAGCGGAGGAGCAGATGGCATGATCTACACTTCAACATAGGGGCTGCATTCTCTGCAGAAACTTAAAGTGTACTTGTTATGCTCAAGATTTTTCTATTGGCAAAAGGAAAAAAAAAACACCTCCACCTTTTATCCAATGTCAAGAATTTATTGGTTGTGTAATTGAAATTACACAAAGGAAGAAAAAAAAAGAAAAAAGAGAGAGAGGGGTGGAAAAGAAAGAATACAATTTCAGGGAAAAGACTCATTAATAATACAGTTATAATTATTATGCAGACACTTCTTAGTTTGTACTCCTTTTTGTGGGTTTATTCTCACCCTTCCACTGCTTCTATAAGTCCTACAGTCTGCAGCATTAGTCTGGGAGTAGGGGACTGTAAGATGTCATCAGCATCCCAGGTCCTTCCTTAAGGAATGTCATGTTGATGTTGATAGCTTCTTACTCCTCATTTCAGGGTCAATTGTACACATTTCTAACACAGTTTTTTGCAGCTTGTTTGCGTTTTGGTTTTGGGTGGTATTTTTTTGGTTTTGTCTGGAGGGGTCCTACTATATCTGAATTTGCTATACATCAAACATCTTTTATATCTTGTATCCTCGTTCCTTGTTCTCCATGTTACTTCTAAAAAACGGTTTTACTCAGCTCTGAAGGCTGCATTTCTTTATCAATAGGCAATTGACCACTGATGAGTTGTTTATAGCCCTAGAACTTCTAGCATCACCATGTGCCACCTCTATTACCATCCGATCCCCATAGTCTCTCTACACTGCATGCTGTTTCCCCACTTTTAAGGGCTCTGCTTCATTCCCATGCTTTTATTCCATTACACTACATCATTATGCTAGGGTCATAAATAGTTCATTCTACACAGAATAGTTACTCGGTAGTAATAGCTATATAAAATTATGGTTGTACTACACAGTTACACAAAGCTCAGCAAAAGTAAAACAAATTAGGAAATAGCCATCTGGTCATTAGAATATTGCTTGTATAGCTAAACAATGTGAAACAGCTCTGGGCAGTCCAAGAGAAGTCCTAACAAAGCCTGAAAAGTCCTGAGGCTTTGCAGAGCCACTATGAAGCCCAAAACCTGTTATTAGCAAGGTCAATACTGTATTTATTAGGCTACAGGCTTCATTTTTGGATTGTCTCATATACATTCAGAATAGCAAGATTTGCCCAGAACATATGACTGATTTTTGTAGGTTAATATAAATACATATTAATTGACTTGGCAATGCAATGGAATGATGCACAACAAATAATTACTGAAGGTTCACAATTTATGATATGCTACTGAAGAAAAAAAGATAACTGAATGGCTCATCTACAGTATAAACTGAATAATTATAACTGGCAATTTTTGCACCAGAAAATGATTTTGATTAAAGGCCAAGCTTTGCCCTTAGTTACAGGTGCACAGCTGCTACTGATGTCAATTGTAGTTACGGTTGTGTGTATCTGAGGGAAGGATCTGTTTCTGAATAGGGATGGAAATTGTATTATTATTTGCCTTCAAGAAATAATAGCATTCTGGAACCTCAGATATTTCATATGCAACAAAAGGAATTGCTTAGAAGGGCTAAAAATCAATTGGAACAGATTCTATCACCTTTGTGGAGTAGTACCTATCTTCCTATCTGAAAAATAATCTTTCTGGTTCAGTAGAATTACATCCTATATAACAAGTATGCAACATGAATAACAGAAAGAAAAAAGAACTTGATCTTAGTAGCTATAAATGTTTCGCAAAGTTTAAGATGTATTATTATACAGAAAAAGCAGAACACTTTAGAAGAATTCATTTCTGAAACTCTTTTTATAAATGATTTAAATGCAGATTCAATCATTTTAGATTCAGATAGCACTCCCATGAATTTAAAGCATTCCAAATTTGATACAAAGCCACTTTGCGACTCACATTATGTAAAATTACCAGTACATATCTGAGTTGTATATTGACAAATTAGGCATTAGAAACTCAGGTGACCAAGAAAACAATAGCACAAATAATGAAAAAGAACTTTCAATTAAAAACACATAATCATGCCATTCTATGATTCTATGTTCTTACTTCCATTTCTGTGATAGAAATAATGCACCAAAATACTCAGTTTTATACAAGCAACAATGTAAACAAGCAACTATGGAAAGTACACCTAATTCACATAACAGTAATTTCAAGTCATAACATAAACATATATGTTATATAAATATACTTATATATATACACACATATATATATACAGAAAACAAGTGTTAACATTTTTCCTCTCCTGTGAAGCTTTCTGCTAGCTGCTAGGAAGAGAAAACCACAACTTCCCTACCTTTCTTTTAAGATCTGTTATGTTCCTCCTTAATATTTGCCAAAAGTCTGCAATTTGATCCTAATGCAATTTGGTAAAAACAGTCACATTCTAACGTGTAGCCTGTATCTCTATTTTCTCATAACTCAGCTTACAATGTCAGCAATATAAGAATGCCTATTTGCAATGCAATGTATTAAAAGCATTTTAATACAAACAAATCAGATATTCAGTTTTCCTTCTTCATATATAAACATCACCAAAATCCTTTAAATCCAAGCATTTTGGGAAATACAGTTGCTATATTGCTGAGTGTACCACCCTTATGCAAAACAATCATGTATTTCAATCACTGAGCAGGAAGTTGCCCCCAGAAGTACTTCGTAATTCAAAGGTTCTCAGGTATAATTTGTGCTTTCTTACCTTTCTGAAATATACCTACTCTTCTTTCATGTGTGCTTTTGCACTGGAAGCATGGGCCCCTGAATTTACTAGTAGTTTTTCTGTAAAATTGAGAGGGTAACTGTGGAGAGGTAAAGAGTAAGGTTCAGCGATGCTCAACCAGTTTGCACCATTGCAGTGTCTTCTTATGCTTCTCCTAGGTATACTGAAATAAGGATATAGGTGTAATAATTTGCTGTACTCATAGTAAAACAATAAGGATTTATTTTTAGTTTGTTTTTACGCTGGTCATGAGGATGAGAAAGACCTTTCTGTGTTCTCAGTGTAGAAAACCATAGCATTGTCTCAGGAAAAGGGGCAGGCTCCTGCCCTCTCCCTTCAGTTTCCTTGGGCTATGGCTGAAGCGAGTGTAGAACAGTTTTCTGGCCTTTGCCTGGCCCTTCGTTGCAATCCCAAGTTACTGTTACCTCCTGTCTTTATGAGTGGGAATTTAATTCAGTGGTAGTGTCAAACTAGTAGAAGCGAAGCAGCACTTTGGGACCGATACCAGTGAAGACGGGAGGAGCAGTAAGACTCCATTGTTAGTGGTGGTGAGCTGTTGCAACAGCTCAGTCGTTTGCGGAGCTAAAGTCTCAAGTCAGCAATGCACCTCAGTCGACATGAAATGTGATGGAAATAATAAAAACAAAGAGTATTTGTCAAGCTGACTGACACAGCTCATTCCAGAGATACAGCTTTTATGTCTCATTGGGCCTCAAATGTTTAAGGCGCTGAGATCGTTGAGTGTCAGGGGCATGCAGTCACTCGTGTTACCATCCACCCTTGTCTGCATTCTTAACTCTTGAATCAATTAACAAAGGGAAGGAGACATGACTTTAGGTCCAATGCCTGATTTGTCCGTACTTACAGTGAAAATCTGTCCTATGATCTTCAGCACGTGCTGACCATGGAGGAGTAATAGGCTTGGTGTGCACACCAGCATTAGACAGAGATTCAGACTGAAGACTACTTAAAAAAAAAAAAAAAAAAAAGGAAGTGTTTGAAAGAATGTCACTGTGAAAGGGTGGAAAGGGGGAAGCTAAAAAGAGCAGGCTAAGCAAGTTTGCTATGTTATTAATGAAGTATCATTTCTATGGTAATACCTCGCTGAATAGATCTGCAGCACTAAACTTCAGAGACAGTGCATAGCCAAGGACAGGGCAGTTCATTACACACCCAGTAATGGTTCGGTTTACCTTTGTTTCCTCTGTGCTTTCTAGACATGCTTCCACACAGGCACAACTTAAATATTTTGGAACTTGCCAACTGACAATCCCAAAAATAAACCCTCATATTTTATCGAGTCCCTCAGCTGAAGTTCGTATCAGCCAAAGCTGGTATAGTCTTTCAAAGCATTACATCTATAAAGTAACAGCAGGAGTTTGGGTATTTGGTTGTTAGATTTCTATTTTCTGTTTTAGCCACCTAGATTTAAGTATGATATATCTCATTTTGAAGAAGAAAAAAAAAAGAAAAGGGAAAAAAAAAGTGAGGCCAGATGTATCCAGCTACCCAGAGAAAAAAAAAAAAAAAACAAAAACAAAAACCGCAGACATTAGGCACTTGCTAACTTTCTAGCTTAGCTACCAGCACCAGTGTTTAAAGCACGTGAATGTGTATGTAACCTCAGAATCTGGGAGCTGCACAGCTCTCTTCTGGCATTTCACTTTCCAAGCAATTAATTTGTTCTGGGCTTCACTATACCGTGCCAAAAAAAAAAAAAAGGATATTACTCCTCCATGACTTACTTCATCGGGCTGCTGGGAATGTTTTACTGAAATATGTAGAGGACTTTAAAAATACATAATGATAGAGAAAACTTCTTATTTTAATTGAACACAGAAACAGGATATTGAAAAACGGAAGGGAAGTTTACCGCCCAGAAGAAAGTCAGCGGGCTGCTTCTGAAATTCCCTCAATATTAATTTGTCACCTTAGTCTGCTGTTGATAGCTAAGAAGTATGAAAAGCAAAGCTCCGTAGTCAAGGGGTTTTGTAATTTTGTTTTTGTTTGGTTTTTTTAGCCTGCCATAACTTCCTGTATCTTTTCAAGCAAATAATTTCAAAGCCAAAGTACGGTCCTTTATCTGCTTCTGATGCTTTGAAGCACTGACCCTAATAAATTCCCAACAGAATAAATTTAGATGTTATAAAACAAGCTATTATTACTGTAACCTCACATACACAAAAAAAGATTCCCATATGTATTTCTAAGACAATCTAAAGCTCAAAAATTACCACATTATATTCTATTGTTTGGAAAAATTACACAGATAAATCCAGTTGAGTGTCCTGCGGCAAAAGGTACTTATTTCTCTGATCCTGAGAGGATACGACTACCCAAAAAGGCAAAAATAGGTATTAGAAAATATTCATAGCAGCTGGTTACAGGGGGTTTTTTGTATGCTATTAAGAGTTAAGGATGCAAACAGAAAATTTTCAGGAAAACTTATGCTCTGAAGAGAGCTGACGTCATTCTGTTCAACAGTAGAGGATAATCAGGTTAACATCCCACTTGGTAGTAAGCCACTTAGAGATGTCAACAAATATATTTATCTCGTTAGGGAAATTGCCTTGAACAACTGTGATCCTGAGATACGGAGAACAATCTCTCTGGACTAATCTGCTTTTAGAGATCCAGGAATCACGGAATCACAGATTTTTCAGAGTTGGAAGGGACCTCTAGAGATCATCTAGTCCAACTCCCCTGCTAAAGCAGGATTGCCTAGAGCACATCACTCAGGGCTGCATCCAGGCGGGTCTTGAAAGTCTCCAGAGAAGGGGACTCCACACCCTCCCTGGGCAGCCTGTTCCAGTGCTCTGTCACCCTCACTGTAAAGAAGTTTTTCCTCATATTTGATCGGAACTTCCTATGTTCTAACTTGTGCCTGTTACCCCTCGTCCTGTTACTGGGAACCACCGAAAAGAGTCTGGCTCCATCCTTCTTCAACCCACCCTTTAGACACTTGTAAACATTAATAAGGTCTCCCCTCAGCCTTCCCTTCTCCAGGCTAAAGAGTCCCAGCTCTCTCGGCCTTTCCTCATAAGGGAGACGCTCCAATCCCTCAGTCATCTATGTTGCCCTACACTGGACTCTCTCCAGTAGTTCCCTGTCTCTCAAACTGGGGAGCCCAGAACTGGACACAGTATTCCAGTTGTGGCCTCATCAGTGCAGAGTAGAGGGGGAGAATGACCTCCCTTGACCTGCTGGCCACACTCTTCCCTATGCAGCCCAGAATTCCCTTGGCCTTCTTGGTGACAAGGGCACATTGCTTGCTCATGGATAATTTACTGTCTACCAGGACCCCCAGATCCTTTTCTTCAGAACTGCTTTCCAGCACATCCGCCCCTAACCTATACTGGTGTCTGACATTCTTCCTCCCCAGGTGCAGGACCCTACATTTGTCCTTGTTGAACCTCATTAGGTTTTTCTCTGCCCAGCTCTCCAGTCTGTCTAGGTCACACTGGATGGCAGCACGGCCCTCTGGGGTGTCAGCTACCCCACCCAGTTTGGTATCATCAGCGAACTTGCTGAGCGTACACTCTGTCCCCTCGTCCAGGTCGTTGAGGAATATGTTAAACAATACTGGTCCGAGTATTGACGCCTGGGGGACACCACTGGTTACAGGCCTCCAACTTGATCCTGTCCATTAATCACAACCCTCTGAGTCCTGTGACACAGCCAGCTCTCTATCCACCTCACTGTCCTCTCGTCTAGTCGACGCTTCCTCAGTTTCCTAAGGAAGATGTTATGAGAGACGGTGTCAAAATCCTTGCTGAAGTCAAGGTAGATGACATCTGCTGCTCTGCCCTCATCCAGCCAACTAGTTATAACATCACAGAAGGTTATGAGATTGGTCAAGCATGATTTACCCTTGGTAAATCCATGTTGATCACTTCCAATGTCATCTACACACAAGCACATCTAAGTGAAGAGCAACTAAAGACATATTGGACAAGCTTTTTGAGTATTTAGTAGTATAGCTTTAAAATTCAGATACTGAAGGATAAAGATAAATAACAGCTGCTGGTTTTGGAGATGGAAACTCTGTGCATTCGAGTTGGGAAAAAAAGCCTGCACATCCAGGAGAAGTCCCTGCTTCTGGAGAAGCAACATAAAACTACATACAGTTAAGCACAGCTCAAATCACTCAATGATTCAACACAAGTAAACACAATTGGCAAAGCATTTTGAGAGTGTTTACCTGAGGAATTCTAATAAAAATTATAAATTAGGCCAGCTTTCTAAATGTATATGTTCTCCTGATGGAACAAAGGTAAGCTATACCTATGTTACATGTTGGAAAACAATGACAAAGTAAAAGTAGTAGAAAAGGACAAAGAGAAAGACAAGGCGGGGGAGGGGGTAAAAAAGAGCACTATTACAGGTTTGCTTTAGTAACAGCCCAAAGTTTTTCTCCTTTAATCCTCTGTGATCAGTCCATATGTTTTTGCCACAGCCAGATGATAAACTGCATTTTGTTTTGGTTTGTTCTGTTCCAGTAGTCTGGCCTATTTAGTAGTCACACTAAGAAAACACCAATCCTCCAGAGAATGACAGGAGCCATTCAAACAATTCTATTTGGGAAATTATAGAATCACAAAAAAAAAATAATTCTAAAAATAAGACCAATCATCATCATTTTATTGAGACAATTCAGAACAAAGTATTTAATCTAATCTACTGGAATATCTTTTCAGGTTTTATTATGCTCGAGTTTAGAATGTCAAGGTTTTCAGGGTTTCTTGAAGAATCAGTAAAGTCAGAAAATTCTTTTGTAAAATTTTGCAAGTCAAATTACGAACTTTGGAAGTGTTTTTTATGTTGTTTTATGTTATTTTATGTTTTGTTTTTATTTTATTTTATTATTTTATTTTATTTTTATTAAAAGAAAAATCAGTTCTAAATGCAATGTTTTATAGTCTTTCCATATTTCAGGCTCCCAGAATTGCCAGTTGCTATTGAAAACAGTCATTATCTTATTCCAAACTTTAACAGGTAGCTTACCATTCCTAAGTCCAAGAAACTTAAAAACATATTATTTCTATTGGATAAGATTATTTTTTCTCTAGGTAGTTTACAGAAGTTCTTTACACCTTTATACACTTTAAGTAAACTAGTACGGCATAAAAGTTCAAATGAGATAAGTAGAATCTATTTTCAAGATACAAAATGAAAGCTAAGCGTTCAATGTTTATCATGCTAAGCAAATCCCACATGATCTTTTTGCACCCAGAAAATGGTATATGTATCTCTATCCTCTGATGATTTGTATCAACAGGCAGATAAGCAGGTACCATTTCTCTCTATATAAAGGCTGTATGTACCAATCTCAAGCAAAACATGATACCTCAAAAAATGGCACTGAAAAATTAAGTGTGTGTGCAGTGTGTCAATGTTGCTGGTTTTTTTCTGTCCTTAAAAGCATCTCTTAGAAAATAATTTAAAAAAAAAATAAATCTCAAAAGGGCTATATAGTAAGTTCTGTTCCGTATACAAAAATCAGAAATATATGGCAATGGGGAAAAGGTTAGACAAAAAAGAAGGTTCTTGTTCCGATAAACCACAATGAAAATAGAGAAACAATCTTTCAGAACCAGTGTATTACATGTATCGAAAAGAAGTAAAGCTTTTTTTACAAAGGTCGGTATACAAAAAATGAGGAATATGCGTTCTGTGAGTTTTTGTAAATTTGCCATATTAAAAGGCTGACAAAATTCCTTTGATATAGTGAAGAAAGAGCACCAGAAAATTACACTGCATTACTTAATTTTTTAAGGTTCTAGCCAGCTAATCATTACAATGATGCCAATATTAATAAACAGTCAGGCTGACTTTCTCCCTTGGAAAGAATAGACCAAGTGCTAAAATGTATCTAAACCACTTTAACAATGCATAAACCTAATCCAGGTCTTTACAGCTTTTAGGCACAATGGTCTCAGAGGACCTACAGTGCAAAAAAAAGCTTATCAATGTTTAACAGACCTCAGTACAATGTTGAATATAGGATTAGAGACAAACAGGAACACACATCACAAGATCCTTAGGGTTTCTGGCCACCAGCAGCTAAATTTTTCTGTAATTGGTGCATATGGAATAAAACAGAAACATAAACATGTTTATTCTCCTCCCTCCTCCTTCTTTCTTTTCTTTAACCAAAAAGAAAACTTTATCTACAAATTATTTCATTCTTCATTCATTTTTCACAAATTTCAGCAATATGGGTGTCAAGCAAGAGTAGAGAATGACAGAACGGCTGACCAATTCTCACTTTAGAAAAAAAAAAAGTAGCTTTATGCTTTGTCATTGTTCAGGCTCAATTTCAAAGTAGCATTTATTAAAGACTTTTTAACAAAGGTATGTTCATTATAGCTGTACAGCACAATGCAAAAGATGATGCCTTTGACAGCTAAGAACATATTTTTAAAAGATATAGGACTCTTGAAAATACTAATAAAGCTGAATGAAGCTATTTGCTCAGAGATGATAAAAAAAAAAAAAAAGCTTGTAAAGTAGTTTTGGGTTTATTTGCAGCATTTTCTAAACGCTCTGTGCTACGGTTTCCTGCCCCTAACTGTGCCAAAACTAGGTTTTATTTTTACATGTGAAATTGAAAAGCAAAATTATGTGTTTCTTTCATTAAATATATCCTGTCTATGTAGATTTTTCTAAATGCAGATATACATGCTTGGTATTTGAAACTCACAAAAGGATATACTCCCAAAGAAGAAAGAGTTAAAGAAGTAAAAAGGTTGAAATTACAGCAGAATTATTTCAAATTAAATGATATCTGGAGGGTAATATGATAATAAAATAAATTTCTGAACACATGAGAGGGGACTGAAGTTCCAGGAAATTTGCTTAATTCTCCTAATATACATATTTTTTCTCTTCAGGCTTTATACACGTTCCACTCTTAGCAGGAGGCAAAAGTGCTGCCGTTGCTGTAAAACGCATTTCTGCAGTGTTTCAAACTTGACCCCAAGGAGGGAATACTATAGATCACATGAATTAATCCTCCTAACTTTTTAGGTTAGTTTTGAAAACTTCATCGACCTGTGACATTTGGGTATAATTAGTGAAATCTCCAAGCTTTGGATCAATAGTCTGAATTGCCATGCCTTTGAGATTTGTTAAATCATTGTCTTAAAATGTCATAAAAACTGAAGTGCTTGGTGAATAATTTATCCAAAGTAACTTCAGCAAATCACTGTATAGTTAGTCTTATTGATCTTGACAGCTTTGTGTGAGACATATTTTGACTTGGCTGAACTGTTCTAAAAGACATCTCAGAAGCATGAAGGTTTCTTCTTTCCACTCTTCTTCCCTGTTTGAGAAAGAGATGATGCTTGCCATGATCTGTCTTAGCTTTAATTTTTGATAGTAAACTTTTCACATATTCTGTTTTGCATATTTTAAGACAGAAATTCTGTGTTAAAGGCAAAAGTAAATATTTATTGTACTAATGCAATGAAATATCTTAGTGAGAAGAAACTTAGGAAGCACACCATCAGTGCTTATCCTTTTATCTCTTCAAAGTTATTGCGAAGGATTACAATTACCAAGCTGAAAACCTATTTAGAAAAAAAATCTTTTCACAAAATGAAGATCTAAGACTTCATTTAACATCTCCCTTTTTCAATCATTTCTTGGGTGATTCTTTTCCACTGGTTGCCTGTTTAAAAAACAGAACTGTGGGATATAATTTAATTTTAATTTGAGAAGTGTTTCAAAAGGATTTGTATTTATTTTAGTTAGGCTTAGGAAGACTGGGCACTTTTGGTTATTATGTTTGGTTACAGGCCAGAGAAACAGGCAAGAATATTCTCACGTTGACAAATGTGAAGAATTTTTCAAACTAGCTTAATCCCTTATATGTTTTAAATTTTTTTGAATTCTCTGTGCTCATCATTAAGAACTTAAATAATCTTACTAAGCTCATTCTTAAGAGTCTAAATTCCAGTTAGAAAATGGCAGCCAAATACTAAAATCCTGTTTATAATGGGAGGTAGTCTAATAAATCACTTATATGCTATTGAAAATATTGTCCTAATGAATAGGTTTAAGAGGACTTTTCTCCTATGGGCACATGATGCAGAATTATCCACTACGAGGTTTTCCCTTTCTTCAAAAGGGAAGACACTGACTCCTGTTCCAGTTTTTCACTCAATCTTATTTTCCTTATACGTCCTTAGCAGTGAAGGTATTAGAGATCATTTTGATACATAGAATAATTTCCATGTGAGAAGATCAACTGGACATCAGAAGATCATCTGGTACAACCTTTCCTCAAGGCAGAGCTAATTTCAAGGTAGAACAGATTACTTTCTGCTTGTCCAGTTGAGACCCAAGTAAGTCCAAGAATGAAGATTTCACAAGTTTCTGGGACAATGGAGGGAAAACTGAATATGTTACTGCATTAGCAATGCCCTGCATTAGCCAAATAGTCCTCTTATGCCACGACTAGTGGAAATGCTTCTGCTTCATCACTGCTTAGGTGACAGTTTGAACACAGACAATAATCACTAAACTTTCACAGATTTCAAATTATGGGCTGTGTTCCAAGAACTGTACTTAAACTTTTCTACATACTCCTCAGTCCCTCAAGCCTATTCCTGTCTTTCTATTCCAGAGTTTTCTCGTTGAAACAACAATATCAGCTTTATACATAAAAACTCATGCCCTGCCCTTTCTGAAGGCCAGAGTTATGGGCGCTTGTTTTAATCTACACTACATGGAGGTATAAAGAGAATTTAGTCTATAAAAGCTTTAACATATAAGGGCATCTAGTTCCTTTAAGTGATGAATATATGTTCTGGTTTATTACTAACCATATTCTTATAAATTTTGTATTCACATAAGCAATTTCATATGCTTTTATTTGGACTGAAAAGGGCTGATACTGATAAAAGCTATATATTTGCAGGTAGAGAATGATCAAGTCAAACTTCTGTTATTTTTTCAAGAAATGTATTTTCTTCCTTCCATCTGTATCGCCAATACAATGTTGAGGAAACTAGTATATATGGATCAGATATGGTAAGAGACTAATAGTTTACTGATGTCTTTATCAAGAATGACTGCTGTCCTCAGAAGATGTCTTTAAAAAAAAATAAAATAGACATTTTTACTTCACCTTTTATTTCTATGTCACTTTACATAGTATTATTTATAAAACTTTTAAATGCAAGATGAATATCGCGAGTTCTGCAGACATGATATAAAGCATCAGGTCTGGTAAAAATCTGTGCCTTTATTCCAAATGAAATTACCGCTCATGAAATGTGCTGGATTGATGGAACCTGGAAGGAAGTTTTTATATTTATCAACAGAAGATCTTTCACAACAGTAACAGGACTGTAGCATACAGTTATTCTGCAAACCACATATCAAAGATTCAATTCTATCTCCGGCTTCCACACATAAGGCACAAAAGACGGTTCATCTAAACCCCTTGTGGTCCGCTTCTGAGAAGACCACTAGGGCACTGAATAGAAACATCTGTGATGATGATTTTTGTAGCATGGATCAGGACAATATTGGATTTCAAATTATGGCAGGATTGCAAACAGATAGTAGCGACTTTCAATTATAATTTTTAATGCATCTGAATATATTTAATGTGTGAATTCTCCTAAGCTTTCTTAACTCCATTTATTCAATCCACTTCAGAGAAATTTAATTTAAAAAAACAAACAAACAAAAAAAACCCAAAACCAAAACTCTCAGTATAATTCTGCACATAACTCTATTGCACCAACACTGCAATAGAGATTGGATGGACAGATATTACAAATCAAAGTATAAAAGGATATATTAGCAATTAAAAGTGATTGTTATCACTATTGTGTGGCCTTTGCCCCTAAGAATTTGCATGAATTTTCTTCATATAACTTTAATACTTAGAGAAATATACTCAAGTCGTAAAAGAGTAGAGCAAAGAGAACGTACAAGAGAATGTATTTTAGTCATTTGAGTTAGCAGGTGGAGTGAAAGGAAGAAGAAAGCTAGAATACTTTTTAATGTCTTATGGGCTTAATGGAGTCTCATAAACAGATACAGTTCTGAAATGTTTATTTCTACAAACTTATGATCCAAACAGAGAAAAAAAAACACAACAAATGTCTTTTAGTAAAAATGAAAGTCACTTACATAGGCTCCCTTCTTAAAGTTGGAAAAAATAGCTTTGTAGCTAAAGTTTATTAATTATTTGTGACCTAGAAACGGGGAGAAATCATTGGTCATTGTGTTTCAAAACTGTCCTGAAAAGTTGTCATTTGGGAATGCAGGAATATCTTTGGTTCTAACTTTCTAAAAGGAAAAAGAAAGAAAGAGCACCGTGCATTCTCTCACATCTACCACCATTTAAGAGAATCGGTTCTCTTGAACCAGTTTTTGACCTGATGAAAAGAAGTGATGAGGACTCAGACAAGCTGTATAAATTCCTCAGCATTGATTTGCTGGTGGCATGCACAGATCTCAAGTTTCCTCATTACAGCACTTGCATGCTCTGATAGAGCTGGAAGAAATAATTAGGAACATCTAGTTGATTTTCAGTCTTTTCAAATTCAAGGGCTATCTAGTTTAAGTATAGAAACATGCAAGCACATAGATATATAGTGCATGCATGCAGAGACGCACACGTGCAAACACACATATACACAAACATCCATCCATAATATGAAATAATGCCTAAAAAATTTTGATTCCTGCTGCGCTGAATATAGGTTACATTTTCAGTGTTCCTGTATTTCTTCCATATCACTCTGCTTCATTTATCCATCTTCATAAACGTATATTACGTACTTGCAAAAAAAATGGCATTTTGCTGCACTCCTCCTGAAAGCTTACGGACCACCATTGATCTGGAAATCACAACCCAATAAGCATTGCTTTACTCAGTTTGATGAAAGTATCTCAATTTTTTTCCTCTGTGAAGCCAGTACACTGCACTATTTAAATATATCCTTCATAATAATAGACCTTTCAGTTGTCATTGCTGACTGGTATTCCCGAGGTTTAAATCCAAAACCTAATCCTACCAAACTACTTGGAAACACAATTCTTATGCAAGCCCTGCAGGCCTTTCTCATTGCACAATGACAGAAAGCAGTGTCCCGTGACAGTTTTTAGGTAGAAGGGGAGGAAAGAAAGCTGAACTATGGATTAGATGCAAGCAGGGATAAAGTTGGGATTTACATGGAAATGGGGACGTATATTTTCCTTGGCATCTTTTGAAAATTTCCTTCAAACTTTACAGACAAATGCTGAGTGACCACCACTTAATTTCCAGGAAAAAAAAGAAATACTAAGTCTATGAAAACAAACAGAGCTGAACAGCTACAGTGGGCTGTGCTGGGTTTAAGTGGTACTTCATTTGTTTACAAGTTTTTAATAATTGCAGATATTTTGAGCAAAGACACTCCTGAAGTCTACAAATGTGAGCCTCTTCCTCTCCCATTTTTTCTCTATGCTGTCCATCTTCTTAGATCGGGAATGTAACTGTTAGCCTACAAGTCTCTTGAGAACTTGAATATATAAAAATTGATATTAGCAATGATATTACAGTGTCTGTACTTCTCTGTTTGCATGTTACCCATGCGTAGAGCCACTGACACAGTACAGAGGAGGACGTGTAGGGTGATTAAAGAAAGAGAAAACACTATTAAACGAAAGAAGGCTAATAATGTGGCTAGAAGGCTATCTTCAGCTACAAAACCAACAAGGAAAGATGTCTTGTGACATTTCCTTCTGGCAGGGAGTGGGAAGGAGAAAGGGTGAGAGGAAAGAGAAGAGCAACGAACAGGAAGCGAAAGCTGCTGTTTACATTAAAGGACTAAAGTGGCACAAAAATAAATGGGTGCAAATAGCCAAGAAGACAGGACAGTGACTTTGGACGAGTCTTCTAATAGGCAGGTAGATGATAAAACTAAGGTGGAACTTTACCAACTGGAAAAGGTGTGATACTCCAGAGTTCAAAAGAACTGTACTTGATTACCCTGAATGTCCTCTTGTCCTGAAGAAGAAAGGTCATCCAAGTGTCTCTTCTTTTAGATGCCAATAAAAAGCCTAAATACTGATTGCCTATATGCTGATTTAAGTATACTTGCAGATGTACAGTATATGTGAAGCATTACAGTGGCAATTTCCTAAGATGATTTGCTACCTTAAGCAGTTGGATCCTGCCTGGCCATGATGCCATGAAATGCCGAAGACTCAATAGCCATGGTGACTATTAAGCAGGTATTCTTTATTGCAGTGCCGGATGCACAGGGGATTGCTCCACCTAATGTGCACTCTCACTGATTTAGATGTACAGTTTAAATACATACTATGTATGCATATACACTAGTTTTCCAAGAAATTATTACCTATTCCTTCACTCATTATTACAGGTTACTGCCCACTCCCACATGCGCACTAGAGTCTCTCGGTGGTCTTCAGAGACGTCTGGTGGTCATTTACTTCCTCCACTCCTCTTCATCGTTGTGACCTTCTGGGTGAACTGCAGGCCTCTACTCTATTTCTTTATTCTTGCTGGCGCATCAAAAGTGTTAGCTTTGACTAGTCTCTGCATTCCTCAGTAATCCTGGGCCCCTTGTTTTGAGAAATAAGCTTCTACTACAAGGTTATGTTGTCCTAAAGCTTGCTTTCTTAAAAAATAGGAGATAAGTTCTGACATTTAGTACTACAACTGCTGCATTTGCTCTTTGTACAACCTTAAGGCACCCAGTCTCCTAAATTAAACTCCTACTCTAATTTACAGTTCTAATGTATTAAACACCTACTTCAATAGTTTACAGCTTTAATAATATCAAACCCTACTTCAGCCATAAGTCATAAATACAGTACAGCAGTAAAACATTGTGTACTTGGACAATACATGCAGACGAAACAACAGTGTTTGTAAAGAAAGACTCGTGGGCATCACAAGGAGCAGGGCTTACTTGAAGCTTGGTACTAAAACCTTTTTCCGATGCTGAATTAGCAGTATTTACAGATACACATAGTATTTCCTTTTATTTCTGTTGTCCCTTCCCTCATTATTACCTTATCATCTAGCACATTGTCATCTTTGACAGACAAAGAAATCTTTGCTCATGTTTGATTTCCAAGTGCGCAATATGAACAAGAGCAGGAAGAGCCATTCAAGAAGATAGCAGCTGAATTTTAGTCTACTGCAAGAGCTCTAGCAGGTAGCATAAGGAAATTTCACTACTGAAACATCATTGAACTTTGGCCTCTGGGTATCTATATTCGCTTTGTAAATGACAGCACAGCTGATGATGAAATAAGAAAGAGGGTTGTGAGAAAAAGTGTCTTAGTGCAAAAAAGCCTCACAAATATACAGTCACCCAACACAATAGACGAAAAGTCAAATTGGCTCATTGCACTTGGAAAGATATAGGAGAATAGCACTAATGCACATTTATAAATGGTGGAAAAAGACAGCCAATTCAATAAATGCTAAATGCTCCCTCCTCCTGGGTCCTCAGGGAACTCATCGCTTCATCAAAATGCCTACAGTACTTTGCAGAACTGAATAAAGTAAATATAAAAGCATTCTGAACTAAAAATACGGTGACCACTGAACTCTAAAAAGACTAACATAAACTATAATAACTTATCTCTTTATCATTTGACAAAAATGTACCTTTTAGATGACCATCTAGTGACAACTTATTGACTGTTGTATATTACTGAGTTAAAGAGGAAGGAAGAAAAGAAGAAGAAAATAAATCCTAAAATCAATTAGTGCAGTCTAGAACCAGGGAAAAAAAAAGGAATCCTACATGAAATCAACAGCGAACAAAAGTATTTGTTTTTATTTGTTCTAGTGATGTCAATAATTATCATTTTATAAGAGCTCTCTTTTTTTTCCATTTTTTTCTTAAAAAAACCCCAAACATACGTAGAAATAGAAATTATGAGAATCTGAGCTTTTATTTTCAAGGCTAAATTTCTCATTTTTATAGCTTTGGGTAAAAGCTAGAAATACAGAAAACATAAATCCTAGAAGCTCAAAACAAAGTCCAACACAAAGAGCATTAACAATATGATTTCATTTTTTCATAGATTAAGATCAATATTATGCTAATTAGTTCCAAAAATTACTGGTTTGTGATTTTTGGACAGTATTATTTTTTATCCATGTGGAAGAAGAACTTTCTCAAAAATGGCAGAAATGGAAAAGACAACTCAAAAAAACTCATGGAAGCATTTGAAACTGATAAACAAGATGACAGGCAGACTTTTTATAATAAAATGGTCTGAGTATTATCTTTTTGTAGGCAATGAATGTTGGTTCTACAACGACACACAGGTCTTCTCTCAGGAAAATATACTTGTGCCTATACTGTTCGGCATTCTCATTAATGATCTGGTTGATGGGACACAGCATACCCTCAGTGAGTTCACAGAAGATACAAAAAGTGGAAGAGTGGCTGATGAACCTAGTTGGTGTGCTGCTATTCAGGGGGATCTCAACAGGCCAGAGAAATGGGCCAACAAGTGCTTCATGAAGCTCAACAAAGGGAAATGCCAAGTCCTGACCATGGGGAGGAATCTCAGGTCCCAGTATATGCCCCATCTGGAAAGCAGCTTGGCAGGGAAGTCCCTGGGTGTCCCAGTGGACACCAAATTGGACATTAGCCCGCAGTGTGCCCCTGCAGCAAAGAAGGCTGCATTAGGCAGGTTGGTGGAGGTGATCCTTCTGTACTCAGCACTCCAAGACATATCTGGAGTGCTGGGTCCAGTGCTGGGCTCCCCAGTACAAGAGAGACCTCGATATACTGGAGTGAGTCCAGCGAAGGGATATAGGGACTGGAGCATCTCACATACAAGAAGCTGCTGAGAGAGCTGAGACTGCTCAGCCTGGAGAAGAGAAAGCTCAGGGGAACATAATTATGTGATGGGAGGAGTAAAGAGAATGCAGCCAGACTCCTCTCAGTGAGGAGTGCCCACTGACAGGACAAGAGGAATGGCCAAAAACTGAAACATAGGAAATTCCATTTAAACATATGAAAATACTTTTTTACTATCAGGGCGGTCCAACACTGGAGAAGGTTGTCCAGAGAGGCTGTGGAGTCTCCATCCTTGGACATATTCAAACCTCAACTGGGCATGGCCCTGAGCAACCTGCTCTCCCTGACCCTGCTCTGAGCAGAGGGTTGGTTGGACAAGATGATCTCCAGAGGTCCCTTCCTGTCTCAGCCGATCTGTGAGTCTGTGATTCTGTGTTTTAATAAACAAGCTGTACAACTCTCCAACTTCTTTTCCGGAGGACTAATTGTATCTCTAAATTGCAATCCCTTCTTCTATGTTTCTCTCTCATCAAACTTGTCAGTATGACAGATGTTTTTATACTGCTGACAGCAAATTTCTACCCACCTAATGCAGACAGTATTGCGTAAGTCCGAAAAACCAATTCTGATAAACAGTGGCAGCTCCAAAGCCACTACACCTTCCTGCTTTCCATCATCAAAATGAATTCTGATGATTTATTATCTAGAAGAACATGAAATGAATCTTTTCAGCCCTCTTTTCTTTATGCCTTGTGTTTCAATATTTTGATGCTATATCCACAGTGGTCACTGGCAATGTATCTGCACATAGGAGAGGGAATGCTCAGGTAGGCACTAAGGGAGACTTACATGGGCATGACTCTGATCTTTCTCAACAGATTTAGTTGCCAGTGTAATATGAGGACACAATGAGTCCCTCTAATGAGTTGTAACATAAAAAAAAGACTTCGGAAGAAGAAAACCTTTATCTTTTTAGAAATTTTTTTTAATACCTAAACAATTAAAAATAGTTTCACTTGATTCAGAGCTAGAGATAAGATATATAAATATACATATATAAGTACATATGTGTGTAAAAAATACCAAAGTTATGGCAAACTCCTGGAAGTGAAACTGGGAATTTGAGCACCACAGCAGGTGGAAGAGTTGAAAGAGATTTTTAATGTAACACCACATTCTGGGTTTTTTTCATCCCAATACAGTAAGACTAAGAAGCACTTTAGTCAAGATTTAAGCCACGTTGTTTTTTGTCCATCTGACTGATCTGGGAAGCCGGGACACTAGTCTTGAGAGCAGGGCTATTATTCCCAGAGGAGCAGAACTTAGCTTGGTCTGACTAGAGACTTCATGCTGGCAAGGTAGGTTGCTCAGATGGACATGGTCCAAGTCTGAGATCAATCTGAATTATCTTGTGCATGTATCTGTTAAAACAAAATGAGCTCGTCCGATGTTTGGAAACAGCTGTTGCAAGTGAAAAAGTGATGTTTGGATGTCTGTCTTCTTCAACAAGCTCTAAAAATTGAGAAAGGAAAAGGACAACCTAGCCACTGTTGTATGAGGCAAACATAGAGACAAGTTGTGAGAAATCCAGGTTAGTCAGGACATGATGATTCCAACTAGTATGAAGCTGTTCATAAGTTTACCTGATTGAAGAACTGCTCACAGCTTGTCAGAACTTCAGAGCTCTGTAACAGAATTGAAATGAATATGTAGCAGCTTTCATTACACAGAAGCAAAAAATAATTGACATCGACCACCTGCTGAGAGAACATCAGCACTAATGTAATGAATTTCAATTTGCAGAAGACAAAAAATGCTTTGTCACAGTGATGAACAGATACTACTATGCACTTGACTTCAGAAAGTGTCATGAAGAGCTGGAGTCCTTGAAAAGAACACAGAAATAAATTTATGCTCCATGATAGCTTTACAGAGCTAGTCACCCTGGCAGATAGGGTCTGCGTGCCTCCTTCTATGCCTAAATATGCTATTATGAATATCCATAAATGCATATTCTAAATATGTTATGAATATATGTGAGTGTGTATACATATCCATACATATGCATACACTCATATACGTGTGCATACACATATACACATTTGTATTTGACACACAAACTTATGTAGTCACAGTATATATTCATTCAAGAGGCCAAGCCGGAAAGCACAATGAATGGTCATGAAGAATTATCAAAAAGAGTTCATCGTTCCCAGAAAATCCTTGAAAAAGAACTAAAGCATACATGAAAATACAAGAATTTTCAAAATAGATGAATACAAATATGTGGAGCTTTGCAGAGTCTCCAAGTGCATGAGGAGTTCCAGTAATAAACATAAGTAAAAAATAACATCGGTGTTGGAAAACCTTGGTATGCCCTGATAAAGGACGGAAGATTCAGGACGAGTGCATTCCATATAGCTCCCCAGAACCACCACACAAATGCAAAACTAACAAACTTACAAATCATTCTGTGGAAGATATTGAAAGAAATGACTCCTGAGCATAAAAGGACACTAAACTGTTTAACATTTAGTCATTCCTTAAACCAATGGCAATTAGAAGACAGAAAGTATTTCAATATTTGACTACACAGGTCCATGGGCTGAATTCGTTGGACTTTAGATGATGATGACAAATAAATCTATGTCACAGGAGCATCAACTTTACACTAAATAACGATTTGACCCACTAATGCTGAAAATGTCTCACTAAGGATGAATCTGGAGAATTATACTTGCTAGAAAGTCAGAGATTTTAGAAAACAATGGATTACAGCCTGTGTCCTTAACGGTGTATTGTCAAAAAAAGCATCCACGCGGTTCTGACGGTGGGCTCTAATGCACGAGCTGCTAAGAGCCACCAGCATTCCGCTAAGCACTTCTAAAAGAGGTTAGGACTGAAGCAGCAAGAAAAAAAAATATTTTTATTTTATTATACACCATTCCTTCATCCGATGTTTCTTACTTGAGCTGTGCTGCTTATTCTGCTCTACGCATTGAAGACCATCACAGCGGAGACCCCTTTTTTACAGAAATTTCATACAGACAGACCCGTTCTGTCCTTGAACACATACAGGGGAGAGCAAAATTCGGATGTATTTCTTCACCAACAAGGGAATGTATACAATTTTTTGTATTCTGTGCACACTATGTTGGGTAACAAGACTTTGAATCAGTCTTTGACAGTTAGGCTACCTTTTGGTGCAAAATTGTGAACACTTATTCAAGTTAGATATGTGTTTTTTCTCTCTGCACTCTGCAAAGAAGAACTAAGTCCAGACATTTATGTCTTCGGTGGAATCACAAGCAACTTTGAAAACTAGAGAACATAGAGATAAGGTTAGTAAAAGTATGTTACTTAAGAATACACTCTTAAAATAATAATTAACAGTGTGTAATCAAAAATGAAGACAGCCACCTCTGAGCATAAGGTAGCTTCTGGCAGAAAAAAAATCACAGTTTAGAATTATATGAGCACTAATATTCTAATCAACACCATACAAATGGTCAAGAAAGAAGTGACTTATTTACAGAAGACTAGTATTGTCTTTCACAAGCGTACCTAATTCTGTATAGCAATGATACCTGGAAATGGAATTTGTTCAAATTCCCATATTATATAATATTCAGGATAATTTGCATAATTAAAAATCTGTGATGTGGCAATTAGGTGAAAATCTATGTAGAAATAAGCTGATCATTTCCATGAATCCACACAGGTTTAAAAGGCGTCAATAGTCGCAGAAGTTCAACCCAGAATTGCACTGCACCGCCCTGCCCTAAACTCTCGCATAAGTTATTTTCAACTTTCTTTATTATAAGGACATGAAATTTAATTAACTGCAGATTAATCTACAAGAGGTATGAAGATACTTGCAGAGCTCTGGAACATGTTTTGAATATATATATATATGAGAAAATAAACAGCGAAATAGTCAAATGCAATAGGAGTATCTTGTTGAGGTACACGCCTGAATTTTCCAATTCAGACAGAAGGAAGGAATTCAGGTTTGGAAGTTATGTAAGTTTTATATATGTATTTCTAGAGCAAGAGAAACAGCCGATGGACTTAGTTTATTTTTTTTTCAAAATCTGTATTCCTTACAAATATAATTCTAAGTGTCTCATGTTGTTTTGAATTTAGACATGTTGCCATTTAAAGCTGAGACTGTATCTTGCATGGTACTCCCTCCTATTCATTGGTCACACTGGACATTTTAATATAACAATACCCATGTCAATGCCCTTTTCCTTCCACAAAAATTGCAGTGCACCTGTTTGAAATGTTGTCACGCTGTGTAGAAAAGAAAACACCCCATATTTAAATTTCCTCTCCCGAGCTCCTGTAATTCACATCCATTCCATGGAAAATGGTAAATTCTCTCCTGGTAGCTTAAAATGCAAACTACAGTCTTTTTGGAAAATGTGTGCCAGCCAAGCCATGAGTCCTTCTGTAGTCGGACAAAATTTAAAGGATTTCCTGAAGGAGTATCTTGATGTATCGTTTATAGGCAGTTAGATGAAGTGGCCTAATGGTCTTTTCTGGACTTAACTCTGTAAGACTATGAATACTATAAAACCATTTAAAAAGTCAACAGAGGAGTCAAAATCATTTCAAACATTTTGAATCTGATTCATACTACAGCCCCAAATACATGTGAGCTATCAATATATTTGACTTTTCTGGTGGATCAATATCTCTTCTGAAGCAATTTAAATAAAGGACAGTTGAAGATTTTGACTGAGAAAACCATGCTGGATTAGGATGATCACTGGTCTCAGTTCTTTAATCAGAGGATCAGCAGTGCGGTTAGTGGCTTTAGTGTATCTATCACACCACCTCTGCTAGTTAGAAAGGTAGCATTGTCCACATTTTCAGTTGGCAAGAAGGTGCTAAATGATTTACTGAACACAGGACATAGATTTCCTCAAGATGGAGCAGGAAACGGAACTCTCCCAATTTTTATTTGTTTGTTGAAAATATTTTCAGTTATTAGACTGGCACTTTTAAATTAAAGAAATAGTGACAGCAATCTGCAATTCCAGTATGCAGTTGTGTTGTCCATTCTGCACAGTCAAGGAAAATAGTTATAAAAATAATAATTTCAGTGGCGCCCGGAGACAGGACAAGAGATAATGGGCACAAACTTGAGCATAGGAACTTCCACCTAAGCATGAGGAGGAAATTCTTTACTTTGAGGGTGGCAGAGCACTGGAACAGGCTGCCCAGAGAGGTGGTGGAGTCTCCGTCTCTGGAGGCATTCAAAACCCGCCTGGACGCCTTCCTGTGCAACCTGCTCTAAGATCACCCTGCTCTGGCAGGGGGGTTGGACTAGATGATCTCCAGAGGTCCCTTCCAACCCTATGATTCTATGAGTTGTAAAGCTTTTTCTCATAAGGCATTTGTGTGAAAATAGAAGAAACAACAAACTTAACTTCCAGCAAAAAAAATATTAATGAATACTTGCAAAGCTAGCATTAAGGGTATGAAATCCAGTATTATATAACTGTATAAGGCATAAAATGACTTTCAAGTACAGTCAACTGGCTTTTTGATATGCATTACCATGTATTTTCAGCTGGAATTAAATTCTCGTGTACTATAGACAGGAAATACTGTGCATACAGTGGGTCATCTGCCATCTTATAGGAACTGCTATGCTGGAGCAGACCTGTGATTAGTTCGGCACTCTGTCTTTAACACTGGCCAGGGCCACATACATCAGAGAAAGATGCAACATATCCATGGTGGAAAATGATGGTGTAATCTGCCATTTTAAAATATATCTTTGTGCTCTTCACAGTTAAAGATTACCTTGTGCCCTGAAGAGCGATGGTAATGACTTGAAGGATGAATGATTGAAGCTTCTTGTTTCAAGCTCTAAAGTGTGACAAATATAAAAAGAAATATACTCTCCAAATGGGTTGTAGCGAATACGCCTGCTACAGTATTCTCTGAAACACAATTGCTTTCATCAGTAACAGAGCGAAAATACTAGGTGAGATGGACTGGTCTTGTCTGGTTTGTATTTCCTTTAAAATATGGATAATTACTTCCTATCCTTCAGGTATTTTACTATACGATTTTGGTTTGTAGACAATTATCTTCTAGGAACTGGAATATGATATGCCATGTTTCTTTACTGACTGCACGAAAAAATTGCTAATGGCAGAGTTAAAACACTGAACCAAAATGCCTCTGTTTATTTTTAAATTCTGAAGCCCATACTCAAACCTGAAATAAACAAGAATTTTTTATTTTTTTTTTTATTAAATTAATAGTCAGAATGCTGGAAAAAAGTGTCAAAAGGTGCAGAAGAGTAATGTGATAAAAGTCGATAGTACAACAGTTAAATACTGAAAATAATAAAATAACAAACATTGGAAAAAACAATCCTGATTTTTTACATGTAAACACTTAAGAGGAGTTACTGCTGATAGTTAATAACTAACAATTTTTAACCTTACTACTTTCGACAAACATCTTGCAATTATAATGAAGAGTTCTATGAAAATACTAACTAAAGAGTAAAAAAAAATAAAGACTGAAAAATAAAAAGAAAATGTTTAAGGATGATAAGGAAAGGAAGAAATAACAAAATAATTCTTGTCTTCATATCCCCAAAAGGATAATAATACTTGAAAAGAAACAAAGAAGGGCAGCAAGGATTCCCAAAGACATACAAACACTTCCATATGAGAACTGACATTTAAACTTCAGGCATGTACAAGAGGCCTGTAAAATCATGGATACCAAGAAGAAGCTGAATAAGGAATGAGTGTTTATTGTTTGTTATGAAACAAAAATGGAATTACAGGACTGAAACAATCCGACTAAAGTTCAAAACAGGAGATATGCTATCACTTTGCTCGTAGTTAAACTCTGCATGCAGGTAAATGATTGCCTTAGTTTGCACAGGCTCAAAACACTTCTCCTAATTCCTGAGAGAAAAAAATCATAAAGAATGATTCAAGACAAGAACAGCTGTCTAATGGAGAGTATGAGTATACTTGAAAAATATATTAATATGGTTGCCCATTGCCTCTTCCCTGTCTGCTACAGTGTGATGTCAATATTAAGGTACTGAACTAGATGTAATTTTTTTCTGACCTGGTATGGCTAATGTCGTACAATATTATAGTAAGTTTAAGTGATTGCAATGCCTTTTCCCAATCTCTGTTTCCTGGACTGCTTCCTGTATCTTGCCCTCTATGAACATATCATCATCCTTGCTTTATTTCCTTCTTATTAAGATACTGTATTTAATTCAATATTTAGGGCTGTCTCATTTTCAAATGTTACCATAAATTTATTGATTATATATGTTTTATACATATATTTGAAGGCAAATATATATCTCAAACATATATGTATATAATATATATAAACACTAGAGTGTGATTCAACTTTATACAAATATAATTATTCTTAGGAATTTTCTGCTTTCTTTGAGGGACGTTTTCCTAGGAACCACATTAGGTAGTTTGACGATAACAGGTATGGTTATAGAATTCAGTTCTGAACTTTACAGAGGAATTCATATCCTTGTTATATCAACTACTGAAATTCCAAGTGTCAGAAAAATAACTGAGAAAAACAAAGTCTTCCAGTCATAAGATTTTGGTTTCAGTTGCAAAACTTGACACTGATTTGAAGAAAAGCATTTTCCCTTCTGGCAAAATATTACTGCTCCAAAATAACAACCATGAATGTCAAGGAGATTCTCACAGCTTCCTGTAAAAGAATTTGTCCTAAATTCTGACAAGACATGCAGCAGAGTTGGTTTATGACTTTCCTGGTTTATGACATAGTCATATCTACTATTGATACTCTAGTCCAATATTTTTAAAGATACATATGCATTTTTCTGGCTCAAAAAAAAAATTAATATATAATCTGTAGGTAGAATGAAAGAAAATTTACTTATTCCATTGCCTCTAGACTGATAAAATAAGCCAAAAAGTTTAATGTGAAACTTCCCCTTTCAGGTAGGAGTTCCCAGCTTTGTCTATTGTTCTTTTGGAATAAGAGCCCATTTTTTAATTAGAAACAACATACAGCTTAAATCAGGTGATGCAAACATCTAATTTTCCTTCTTGTTTCTCTGGTTTATATTTTAAAATGACTGTGGTACTTATAGAAGTTGCCTGATGCATTGCTCTGGAGATTGTGTTTGAAGGTATGACTTCAATGTAGTCTTTATGCTATTTGTAGTAATCCAAGACATACCACTGTTCACTGTTTTAACAATTTGAAGAAGCAGTGATACATACTTATTAAAAAAAGCCATCAGTGCAATTGTTTCATTATAGGCAGTGAAATTATGATCTGTAGAGAATCTTATGTTTTCTGAAAGCCTTCCCTGTTACGATGTTTATTATACATATACAGGGTAATACTGCTTGTTTCATTCACATAAACACACAAGTATTACGTGTCATAATCATTGTTAAACAATAATGATACCTGACAATCTCAAATCACTTAAAGTTTTATGGAAACAAAGCACTTAGCATTCTCAAGAAGACACCATTTTTAAATATACTAAAGTACAAGCTAGATTAGGTGAGCAAAGCACATACATATTCATAGGTGACAAGCTATACATAAAAGAATGTTTTTAGTTAAGACTAATTACGACACGAACTCAAATGTGGAAAACTATCATGAGCAAAACGAAGTAAGACTACTACTTTAATTCTATTTTGTTCACACTGGAACATAATGAGACATGGGTAACATAAGCATGTTTTGCAGAATTCATATTTTAAATAAACCTAGAATTTCTACATGGAACAAAGCAAAATTTTGGTCCAATAATGCAATCAGGTGAGAGGTTTATTACATGCTTAGGCAGCTACCATCCTTATCAGGAACAACCTACACCAGGAACAAACTCAGCCAGCTTACAAAAAAACCTATCCAAGCCAGGTCTAAACTTCAGTGAAAGAATTCTTCCCTTATTCTCCCCTTTCCACCTCTTCCACTTACATTCTCAGAGTATACCAATTAGTTCCCATCAAAAGCCTTTCAGAAATTCTTAAAGTTAATTCAATGGCGCAGCGCTGCCCGGTCGGGAGCTGGCAGATGGAGACCATGCTCCCTCCAAGCAGCCCCGCCGGCCACTGAACCGCCTCAGGTGGCTGCCACCTGTGAGTGGGTGAGAGCCCCCGAAAGATGGGCTCCTGTGAAACTCCCCATGCATTCGGCTTGCCACTCCTTCCCTCGCTTTTGCCTTTGAATGCACCCCTGCCTTGCAACCGCTTTTCAGTGGCACAGCACAAATGTTTTCTTTTCATTTTCTTCCTTTTTTTTTTTTCCTTTTAATCTTAAGAAAATTGAAAGCATAAATTTGGGTAAGGTTATAAAAACTAACTTCCCCTTTTGTTATTGAGAATACGCATGAACATATGAAGAGCATACAGGAGGACTGTTTTTCCCTTTAGATTCATACACACAGTATTGCCAAAAATAAACAAAAAAACAAAACCGCAAAACAAATAGCAAGAAAAAACAACATTCCAGATCCCTCCTAAAAAGGTTTGGTTTTCAAAATGTTTATATTTATAGAACTGCCTCTATATTGCTGTTTTGTTTTGGTTTGTTTACTTTCAAAAAATAAATTTAAGAAATCCATCTGTCTAGTTACCTGGATGGTCTCTTCCTGGCTTTGATTTCGCTAAATATCATTTTCCAAGGAAATTCATATGTCATTTTATACTCAGTAGGGATTGACTGATGTTCTTTCCTCAACCCTGACAACCCAACATGACATCTAAGTGCCTGCTGCAGCATCAGAAGTGACCACTGTTTATTTGCCATTTGGCTTGTAGCTTTGCAATTCTCTTTACCAGCTCCAACTTAGCACTGAGCTGTGCTCAAGCTGCACGTCATAAATGGCTCTGCAAAAACTCCTTTCAAATCCATCAAGCTCTTTTTCTGTGAGAAATATCCATCCTAGCTTTTTGTCCATTATAGTGGACATGGTCTCACAAAGGCCATCCTAGATTACATATTATGGTCAGCTACTTCTTTTTTTGAGTTAGCTTATGCTGGCTGGGTGAAAGTGCTTAAAGCAGCATAGTAGAGCAATGAGACAGAGCTGATGCATGTTTTCCAGCTCTAAATATGTTTTTTAAGATTGTTGTTTGTTGTTTTGCCAATTCAGTGGGCTTACATTCCAATGCCATATAGGGGAAAATGTAAACATGTCAGTGGTGGTCGGTTTGATAATGCCAAAATTTAACTTCCCTAACAGAATTTTGTAACTTTTTCTCCACTTGAAAGCCTGACTTCCCACATAGAGGTAAATAGCTTATATTCGATGCTGTTAATAAAGCAGGTTTTTATTCTGAAGTAATTTATGCTTAACAGTATTTCCAACGCCAGAGAATTGCTGTCAATTATCACAAGATAACCCCAAAAAACAACTGAAAATACACTATGATAGTGAGTGATTATTTTTTTCTTTGAGTTCAAGAAGTCATGTATAGAATTCCAATCTAATGGATTTATTAATGGTAAAGTGAGAAAGTAAAGGGTTAAGAAATTGTAATGCCTTCCCCTTCTGTTACCCATGCTGGATGTAGTATATATACTTTCATATTAATTGTGATATTCTCTACCCCCCATGATTTTAAATGTCACCACATAAAAAAATTTACCTTACATGTGGCTTTAATCATTTTGTTTTTCAGTTGAGGACATCAGCATTCCCAGTGCAAAACAAGCTTTCACTCGAGAAGCCTTGGTCAACACAAAATCAGCTGCCACGATGGCTGTTGCTATTGCTTGGCAGAACGATTTTTTTTGTCTGATTGCTTGCATGGCACTTAGGCAGAGTAGCAAAAGATTTTATGATTGCAAGTCCTATTTCTTGGACTCACACAAAAACAAAATATGTTTTTTAACATCACAAAGCTAACAGCAGGATAAAGAGAACTATTAAGCAGAGAAACGTACTGATGAAATACGAATATGAAGGTTAGGTTTCAACCCTCTCAGTTTGGTCAGTGTAGCCATTTCAAGCACAAGAGTTTTTGATATTTAATACTTGTAAGTATCTGCTGCTAAGTGTCTAATAAAAGTCACTGATTAGAGTGGCCTGAAGGAAAAGATTAAACACCATTTCTTTGATTCCTCACTTCCAACATAATTTCAGCATTTAGGTTACAATTTTCCTTTCTAAAGTTCAGCCTATGGCTCAGAATGAAAGCCGTGGTGAATGCATTTGTATCTACTGTCTATTTGAAAGTAACTGGTAGCCTGCCACGTTGTAATTCAGCATTTTAAGCCTCAATAGGCACTAAACTATTTTTTTTGTTGTTGATGTTATTATTATTATTAGTGGTAGCTGAAGGAATATGTGCACAGAGGTAGGTAGCTTGTCACTAACAGGGAAGAAACTGCAGGTCATGGCATATTTGCAGAACAGCTGGGAAGCTTACTTATTCAAAAACTCTCCAAAAATATAACAAACGAGATAATCACTTAACTATGCACTTATGGTAAATGACTTCTGGGAAACGAGTATGAGCAACTCACATCAAAGATTTATAATCCTTATTTTCATAATTCAATCTGCAAATTTCCCCATTTGAAACAAACGCACTCAAAGGACAGGATTTCCACATTCAAAGGTGGACGCTATTCTTTGCATTCTGGTCTTTGGGGTGTTACTTAGTTTAAAAATCTACCTTCAACAAACAGAAATACACACATAAAAAAAACCACAAACTGCTATTTCCTCGTCGTAGCTATACCCACTCCAAAAAAAAATAATTGAGACCTGACAGCGATAGTTTATCCTTCAGTTCACCCACCTCTATCAGTCTGTTGGGAACAGGCACTGTTGCTACTGGGGTACAGAAGACAGAGTGGACTCTACTCTCCTCCCCAGTCACAGGGACAGTATATATGATAGTGACAGTTAATTAGAAGCTAATGATAATCAGATGATAACTAATTAGAAAAGTGGATTACTTGACCTTCTGGAAGCATCTACAGGATTTTGAATAATGTTATTAAAAGGGCCCTGTGGAATAAGAAGCAAGTTTCAGGCTGATGATTTATTATAAGAAAGGATGATTTATTTATGTACATTAATAAATCTGCAGAATTTTATAGACTATCCTAAGAGGAAGATAAACAACTTCTTTACAAGTATTCAGAAAAAATAGTTAAATTATCTCCAAAATAAAAGAGCCATATCTGAAAATACCTTTATTCCAAATCCGATGTTTTCATCTTAACTGAGGGAGGTAAGCATTGTGACATCTACTTATGTTGATTAACTTCCATTTTAACACATCTCTGAGGACAGTACCAGGAGTTTCCTCTTCCCTCAGCTTCACTGCTTACTGCCAATATGGTCACAATGTAGAGGCAAACTCCCACAGCCTCCTGGGGAACTTCAGCCTGCAGCTGTAGCCATACTTTGAGGAAGCAAGAGAGGAGAAAAGATTCCCCTATTGCTTTCTTGCTCTTTCAGCGTTTTGGACCAACTACATAAGTTCCTTCTTTACACAGGATTCTCCTTAGGGCTCCCTGACTCCCAAGACACAGAATCTCTGCCCAGCATAATCCTCCAAGATTAGCACTGTGTATACAACAGTCATATTTGTACTTCAGAGTTCTTGCATTTTGTATAATATCGTATACACCTAAAATACATTATATTTTATCTCAGAATCCCATCTTTGAAAGTTTTACGCCAATACTCCAGCATAACTTGTTGTCTTTTAACCAACATACCGCCAAAGAGTAAAAAAACCATCATTTTCAGAAGGGCTATTGCTGTTAACACCTTTATTGACATGAGAGCTCAGCATTTTTAGAGGTGGACAAGGAGGAAGAAAAAGGACCGACCAGCAAAATAAACCAAAAAACAGGTGTTCTTTCATCTGCCATCTTTGCTACATTTCAACACTTATTCACATATTCTTTCTGTCTCCCCATGTATTTTCTATGCTCCTTGAATTTTCCACTTCCTGATTTTTGTATTCCTCCATCATTTTCTGTCCCCTGTATTTGTCTCTTTATCTTCTTTTCCTATGTCTCTTCATCCTTGGTTTGCAGTTAACCTTAAGGCCTTCTTTAAGACCAGCTCCTTCCGGCATGTCAGCTCCCCTGACACTGCTGAATTATCAGGCAACAGAGACAGGAGGAGCGATGAACGCCACCCAATCGAGCACTGGCAAGGATGGGCAAGACATTTTTGTTATCAAATGCACAGAAAAATCTTGAAACAACCAGAAAGATGCAAAGAAGGCATTTTCCTTAACCACAGTTAAATACGAAGTTAATATTAAGAGCAATTTGTAGCAAAATAATTTTATTCTTTGTTCAGCTCTAAATGTGATTTCAACCTGATAGTGCTCTTTTCAACTTCATGTCACCCCACATGCTCTAGGCCCCACTGGTTTATTTATGTTCAGTGTTTCCAAATCTGATTATCATTATAATTTAAAGGTTAAATTTGTGTTTGCTGTTTATCTCCTTATGGTTTAAGCTTACTCAAAATATTACTCTGAATTATGTATTGCCTTCTTTCGTGTATTATTAAATTCAGAAAGTGCTAGCTTCTTCTAAGAACTTGAGTGGTGAAACTTTTGCCCTTACTTTTTAGCGTCAGATTACAAGCATCAGACAAAAATTCTAACACAAGCTATTCGCTATTTCACTCTGTGCCTGATGGTTAAAAGGTTTTTTTGCAACCTGTTCTGTGTTAGTACATGAAGAACGGGTGACTGGTTGAGAAAATAATTTTATTGCTGTTTTGAATCAAATTATACTGTTAGTACAGGGGAGTTGAATGTTTCCAGACCCATTCCCTGTAAAATATTCTCCACTCTCTTTTTGGTCTAGTCTGACGACATGATTATTTAAGGCATGACTTTTCTGCATCAGCTGTTTTATTAGATGTAGGTTATACATATATGTATATATACATATTTATATGTATATCTAAAAATAATAAAAAAAACCCAAATAGAACACTAACTTTTCTCATAAGAGTTTGAAAAAGCTGAGATTGTAATGAAATGTGTAGTCATGCCCCAATTTTACCTTTCCCATGCTGAAGTCAGCATATAACGGCTCATAGAGTGGAGAATACTGAGATGCCAACTTGTCAAAGAATAAATCAGGGATTATCTCAGTGATGCTTCTGTGTCTTTGAACAAGACTCTCTTGGTGCTTAGCCAAGTAGTTGTTTAGTTACATATTTCCATGTCTATCTGTCGGCCTCTTTTAGAACATAATGGACTACGGAGTTTTGTGAGATTTTGAGGACTGTGATTTTTGCATCTTTCCCTACATATTAGGGAAATCATAATTGCATCCTTACATAAGGTATGCAGCCTAGGCTCTTTTTTTTATTATTATTATTATTATTATTATTTTAGTAGCTGTCACAAATACTATAGAATAAAATGTGAACTCATTATCCTCTCTACGTTGCACACCAGGAATTGTAATTCTGGAATGCTTAACAACTCTACCACAGAGTTTCCTCTACATTATACTTCACATCAATACATATCATCAGGATCAAGCTAAACAATATAGGTAGTGTCTCCTCCTGAGCATGGAAAGAAACAGATCTACAAATGAAATTACATTATTCTCTACTCACACTGCACCCAGGAAGGTCTCTTTCTGAACTTGAGTCATGCCTTCACACAAACCATACCTTCCTCTGTTATCACACCCTGTTATATTACATATGATTTCTAGACTAATTTTCTTCTGTATGCTTTTTTTTTCTTTGTTTTGCAGAGGAAAGAAAACCATTGTACTTCACAGAGGTACAATCCAGCAACTTTCCTAAGCGAGATAGGATCAATGCTATTTTTCTTACTTACGCACAATAGAGATTTTTCAAATAAAACCAGATCTAGATGACATTCCTCTATCAAAATTGTAATCATGTGGGTTTCAGTAGTTTTTTACTTGAATTATAATGTCCTTGCCAGTGAATCCTATGCTTTAGTAGACAAAATGTCATCCAAGTACATTGGAGAATAAATCATACCAGCCTACCCTTCCGAAGAGTAGATGGAAAGTCAGTAGATTTAACAATACATTGATTAAAATGTCCTTCTGATGGAAAAGGCATAATATAATATATCACAAAACCACACCAATTTTTCACATACCCTGATATCTCAGGAAAACTTGTTTCTATCACAGTTTTGCGTTGATTTTTTTTTTTTTTTTCCAGGGAGTAGGTGTTGAGAAAGTCCATTGCTGAAAATGATCAATTAACTACATTCATTCCTGTTAATCCTCATTTTACTGTGATTCTAAGGTGAGAGAGCATATACCGTGCACATAAGGGATAATGCAGAGAGAGTGGGGGAGAAAAAAAAAGAAAAAAATCCTAATTTTTCAAATGCTATTTACTTTTTAAAAGCAACCACGGAAATTAAGTCTTTTTTTTTTTTTTTTTTATTACGCCATGCCTCAATGGGATAAACTGAAACAGGGGAGATTTTACCTGGATTTAAGTTACAAAATGTCCTTGTGAGGATAATGAAGCACAGGATTGGGTTGTGCAGAGAGGTTGTGGAGTATACATCCCTGGAGGTCTCCAAGACCTGATACGACAAAGCCCTGAGTGGCTGGTCTGAATTCAGTGTTGTCATTGCTTTCAGCTCCTGATTGAGAAAACGCCGGGCTAGAGACTTCTGTGGTCTCTTCTCCCCTGAGTGACCCTATGATTTGTCAATGAAGAAAGGTGTTTACACCATTAAGAAAGACAGACCAGCAAGGCGTGGTGGTGGAATTGCACTCTATGTGAGAGAGCATTTGGAATGCATCGAGCTCTCACTAGGGGTGGATGAAGAGCGGGTTGAGAGCTTATGGGTGAGGATTAAGGGACAGGCAAATATGAGGGACACTGTTGTGGGTGTTTATTACAGGCCACCTGATCAGGATGGGGAAGCTGATGAGGCTTTCTACAGACAGCTGAAGGTAGCCTCGCAAGCGCAGGCCCTGGTTCTCATGGGGGACTTCAATCACCCCGATATCTGCTGGGAAGACCACACAGCCAGGCATGCACAGTCCAGGAGGCTCCTCCAGTGCATTGATGACAACTTTTTGACACAGGTGGTACAGGAGCCAACAAGGAGAGGAGCACTTCTAGACCTGGTACTGACAAACACAGAGGGATTGGTGGAGGACATTAAGGTTGGGGGCACCCTAGGTTGTAGTGATCATGAAATGATTGAGTTCAGGATCATGGGTACTATCCACAAAACAACAACAAGAAGTAAAATTACAACCTTGGATTTCAGGAGGGCTAACTTTGACCTCTTCAAGAAACTGCTTGGAGAGATCCCGTGGGCTAGGGCTCTGGAAGGCAAAGGGGCTCAAGAAAGCTGGTTGATATTCAAAGACCACTTCCTCCAAGCTCAGGATCGGTGCATCCCTAAGAGAAAGAAATCGGCCAAGGGACGCAGGAGACCTGCATGGTTGAGCAGGGAGCTTCAGAAAAAGCTCAAGTGGAAGAAGGAAGTTTATAATAAGTGGAAGAAGGGACTGACCCCTTGGGAGGATTACAAGAATGCCACCAGAGCGTGCAGGGATGAAACAAGGAAAGCCAAGGCCACCTTGGAATTAGACCTGGCTAGGGACATCAAGCACAACAAAAAGAGCTTCTACAAGTATATTGGAAGCAAAAGGAAGACCAGAGAAGTTGTAGGCCCACTGCTGAATGAGGCAGGAGTCATGGTGACGGAGGATGTGGAGAAGGCAGAGTTACTGAATGCCTTCTTTGCTTCGGTCTTTTCTGCTCGGCCCAGCCCTCAGGAGTCCCAGGCATTGAATAAAGTAACAGGGAAAGAAGACGACTTCCCTTGGGTTGAGGAGGAGCGAGTGAGGGACCAATTAGATCATCTAGATATTCACAAGTCCATGGGCCCTGATGGGATGCACCCGAGAGTGCTGAGGGAGCTGGCAGAAGTCATTGCTGGGCCGCTCTCCATCATCTTTGAAAAGTCCTGGAGAACAGGCGAGGTGCCTGGGGACTGGAGGGAAGCCAATGTCACTCCAGTCTTCAAGAAAGGCAAGAAGGAGGAGCCGGGGAACTACAGGCCGGTCAGCCTCACCTCCATCCCTGGAAAGATGATGGAACAGCTCGTTCTGGGTGTCATCTCAAGGCACGTGGAGGAAAGGAAAGCTATCAGAAGTACTCAGCATGGATTCACCAAGAGGAAATCATGTCTGACTAATCTGATAGCCTTCTACGATGGCATGACTAGATGGATAGATGAGGGGAGGGCGGTAGATGTGGTCTACCTTGACTTAAGCAAGGCGTTTGACACGGTCTCCCACAGCATCCTCATAGGGAAGCTTAGGAAGTGTGGGTTAGATGAATGGACAGTGGGGTGGATAGAAAACTGGTTGAAAGATAGAGCTCAGAGGGTTGTGATTAGGGGCACAGAGTCTAGTTGGAGACCAGTGACGAGTGGTGTTCCCCAGGGGTCAGTACTGGGTCCAGTCCTCTTCAACATATTCATCAATGACCTGGATGAGGGGATAGAGTGCACCCTCAGCAAGTTTGCTGGTGACACCAAGCTGGGTGGGGTGGCTGACACACCGGAAGGCTGTGCCGCCATACAGAGAGACCTGGACAGGTTGGAGAGTTGGGCAGAGAGGAACCTTATGAAGTTCAACAAGGGCAAGTGTAGGGTGCTGCACCTGGGAAGGAACAACCCCATGCACCAGTACAGGTTGGGGGCAGACCTGCTGGAGAGCAGCTCAGCTGAAAGAGACCTGGGAGTCCTGGTGGACAACAGGATGACCATGAGTCAGCAATGTGCCCTTGTGGCCAAGAAGGCCAATGGCATCCTGGGATGCATCAAGAAGAGCGTGGCCAGCAGGTCGAGGGAGGTCATCCTCCCCCTCTACTCTGCCTTGGTGAGGCCGCACCTGGAGTACTGTGTCCAGTTCTGGGCTCCCCGGTTCAAGAGGGACAGGGAACTGCTGGAAAGGGTGCGGCAGAGGGCTACAAAGATGATTGGGGGACTGGAACACCTCTCTTATGAGGAAAGGCTGAGGGATTTGGGTCTCTTCAGTCTGGAAAAAAGACGGCTGAGGGGTGACCTTATCAACGCTTATAAATACTTAAAGGGTGGGTGTCAGGAGGATGGGGCCAGGCTCTTTTCAGTGGTGCCCGGGGACAGGACAAGAGGCAATGGGCACAAACTTGAACATAGGAAGTTCCACCTAAACATGAGGAGGAACTTCTTTACCCTGAGGGTGACAGAGCACTGGAACAGGCTGCCCAGAGAGGTGGTGGAGTCTCCAACTCTGGAGACATTCAAAACCCGCCTGGACATGTTCCTGTGTAACCTGCTCTAGGTGACTCTGCTCTGGCAGGGGGGTTGGACTAGATGATCTCCAGAGGTCCCTTCCAACCCTATGATTCTATGATTCTATGATTCTATGATTCTATGATTATTCATATCACTATATGGCAGTCAGGCAGTACTTCAGCATGGCATCAGGTATGAGCTGCTGTAAGTTTAAACTGCAAGAAAGAAAAAAAGCTTTTACTGGAAATTCCACGTTTCCATCATCTGCACTTGTAAATTCTTGTTCCATTTTCCTAGTGCTTTGATTCCAGACCCGCCTCCACCACTAAATTCAGTATGATTTTAAGGATGTATACTCCCTGGACCAGATGATTATCTGTTTATGTGCACATGACTTTCTAACTAATAAGAGTGATACCCATGTTTTTAAAGCTTTTTAAAAAAAAAACAAACAACAAAACAGCAAAGCAAAACAAAATAAAAAAAAATCACTTCAAAATAAAATGAAAATAGAAATACATTAAGTACTCATCTAGTATGATTCTTTCTGTGACGATTTAAAATAAATTGGGAAAATTCCTGAGATCTGAAGGTCATATTTTTGCTGAGAAATAGATGACTGCAACACAGTTAGATACTGGGCTGTTTTCCAAAGTGCCTAATTGCTAAGATTCAATGGGACCTATTTGCTGACCTTATTTGAGCTCTTGTGAAAAATACAGCTATCCACTTACCTTCACTTTAATGAATGTATATACATTTCAAATTAGCCTTAAAGTAACTAGTGTTTGAATTAAAGGCTTAAATTTTTCATTACTAATTCTATAATCCTTTTTAAAAGATCTATTTTTTTAAAATCTACTGCTATAAAATTAAGCCTTTCTTCTGTCTTGCATTGACTGTTTAATACAAGCAATTGAAAGTACTACTTAAATTTGAAAAAAAAATTAAAAATTACCTTGGCCTATAATTTTAGGTCTCCCTGAAACAAAAGTGAAGAAAGGCCATTACTTAGCTGCATTTCATTGTCTTACACTTGGTAGCCCATAGATTTTTCTCAAGCAACAAAGTTTGTTACACAATCATCATGTACATCTTGTTATCACAAGACACAAGGATGACCCTTGGACACAAGGATGAACAACATGAGCTGGCAATGTGTGCTTGCAGCCCAGAAGGCCAACTGCATCCTGGGCGGCGTGAAAAGAAGCATGGCCAGCAGGTCGAGGGAGGTGATTCTGCCCCTCTACTCCTCTCTGGTAAGACCACACCTGGAGTACTGTGTCCAGCTCTGGGGCACCCAACATAAGAAGAACATGGACCTGTTGGAGTGGGTCCAGGGGAGGGCCACAAAGATGATCAGAGGGATGGAGCACCTCCCCTATAAGGACAGGCTGAGAGCATTGGGGTTGTTCAGCCTGGAGAAGAGAAAGCTCTGGAGAGACCTTATAGCAGCCTTCCAGTACCTAAAGGGGGCCTACAGGAAAGATGGGGAGGGACTCTTTATCAGGGAGTGTAGTGATGGGATGAGGGGTAATGATTTTAAACTGAAAAAGGGTAGATTTAGACTAGGTATTAGGAAGAAATTCTTTACTGCGAGGGTGGTGAGGCACTGGAACAGGTTGCCCAGGGAAGCTGTGGATGCCCCATCCCTGGAAGTGTTCAAGGCCAGGCTGGATGGGGCTTTGAGCAGCCTGGTCTAGTGGGAGGTGTCCCTGCCCATGGCAGGGGGTTGGAACTAGATGATCTTTAAGGTCCCTTCCAACTCTAACAGTTCTATGATTCTATGGTTTAATTAATCTGAAGAGTGGGGTTCAGATGCTAATGCACAGATTAGGCATGTCTGATGTTGTTCAGAATTGCTGAGGTATCTGGTAGACATGGACTGTAGTAGTACCTCACCTTCTGGGCAGGCAACTGGAGACGAGAAAAGGCACTGTGGAGTGTCTAATACAATGCTAAATGCTTACGTTAAGGCAAATGAATTGCTCACTAATAGCCCTTATGCAAGATTAACTCATTAAATATAGTGCTAAACAGTGGAATGTTAGTTGACAGACTTTGTTTGTGACTTAGCAACTATTTTACTTTCATTACAGAAAAAAAGACCTGACCCTTGATATCATCTATGTGCGTTCACTACAAAAGAAGTAATATACCTTAATAAATATTTCTTGTTTATATCATCTCCTTGAAAAAAATAAAATAATGAGACTCTAGAAAGAAGGTATTCACCTACTAGTCTCCCTTACAGGCCATCTTTTGTAACTCCATTGGTTTTGTAGGTGACCACATTTATTCCAAAGTTCCTGTAGTTACACAGAATTACATAACAGTCCCCAATTGCTCCAGTAAAACAACCATATTTAATTGTGTCAGTTTTAGCACAGATTTTGTGCTTTTGTCAACATTTTGCCCACAAAATCTTAATCAGCAAATGCAACCACTCTGGGTTCATCCAATGGATAATACATCAGGATCCATCTTTTCTGTGGTGGAAGATGCAGCAAAGTGCTCTTTCATTAATAATTCCTTCCATGCTTCATGGGCTCATAGTGTATGCATAGCAATGGAGAATTTGTTCTGTAGTAGCATCTGGAGACACATCGCGCATTTTTTCAACATGTATCATCAAAGAACATAATATTGTAACTTCTTTGCATCCCTGTTATGAGTTTGTTAGGTAATATATTTACGTGGTTCCATCCCACATGACAGAACATCACATAAAATGAAATGTTACATCTTTCTTCCAATGTATGCACAAGCACTGAGTGAGGTTCATCTCCCCTTCAAGTAAGCCATCCAGGTCTGAGCTTTCTTTTTAACTAAACATGTGGAGAAAACCAGCCAGTGGCCCTGCTGACCTTTCTGTCTGTGGGTGGCATGAGCCGCCTTCTAGAGATGCCTTCTTTTCCGTGGACTATACAGTGAGCATCAGGTGGCTACATTTTGTTTCCAGATTATTAAATTTGGCCAAATGAACCCTACCCATACCTTCCATACCACCAGGAAGGCATCACAAAAATGGCTTCTTACAGTAAACATTACATTGAGGCAGAAATAAAATATCAAGCATAGTAAAACTTGGTGGTAAACAAATCTAGATTTGAATATGTCTTTTTTGTTTGGTTTTTTTTTTTTTGTGTCCCTACTTTGAATTGTTTGCTGTGGTGACACCACTGGACTATACTGCAGATTACTTACTTTCCATTCTTTCAACAAATGAGGAGCACTGATGGTGAGGGAAAAAAAAAACCAACAATTCTCGCCAGTTGCATGCAGGGCGCATACTCTTCACACACTCATCATTGAGATATGTGTGTGTATGTTTCTCTGATATTCAGGCACATAGACAATGATTAATTCATTTCAGAATATGAAATCAACAATGTCTGGTGAAATTATTATCTGTGCCTTTCAACTAAGAGTTATCTCCCCAAATCAATCAATCAATCGTGAGACTCTTATTTCCAACAAATCTATCAAATCTTAATTTATTATTCCACCATACCACTGTTGTCTATAAAACCTAGCAAAACACTTCTGACAATAATGCAAATTTTTTAAGTCCCTTTTGTGTTTATTGTTCCATGAACCACCAACAAATAATAAATAAAGTTGTCTCGGGGCAAGTAGATTTCTGCTGTCTGCAGTGAAGGTATAGCTCAATGAAATGATATGGGCTTAATAAATGGAAGTGTAACTATGCCCTTCCAAATATAAAACGATAAAACCCCAACAACCCCAAGAAGACATTGCTTAAGCAAATGCTTAAGCATTTCTATCCAGATTTAGAATTTTTAAAATTACTCTTTAAGGAAATAAAATTATATGATCTCCCTGGTTTTGGTGGTGATGGTGCTTGTAAGTGATGGAGATTTTTTTTCTATGAAAGTAATATGCCTTTTCTTCTAAATGGTGATTTTCACATTAGATTCTGTAAATAGGAGGAATATTGGTTTTTTTTTTCAGTGATGCCCTTTTGTGTTGTATTTTAGTTGATTTTACTTTCCTTTAAATAAATAAACCGCATTCATTTAACGTTTCATCTGTATGCAAATCTGTCCTATCATTTGCTTAGATGACAGAAGCTTTATTTATGGTAACATTGACGTCTGGCCCTTAGTTTTCTGTGCCGGAAAAAATTGCATTTCCTTGTAACTTTTTACAAGTTCCCAAGTACTCCTAAAAAGAAACTGGCCTTGAAAAATAGAAACCCCTAAATGCTAATTTTCACTGCTCAAAAGAATGACGTCAAATTCTTTTGGTGATCAGCTTATCTGAAAAAAGTACCAATCATTACTTTCTTAAATGCCAACTCATGCCTTTGAATATGAATATTTTATTTAAGCTTTATAAAAAATCCTAAAATAAAATGAGGAAAAATGTTTTAATAAACAATTTTAACCACAAAATAATTACACTAGCATAAGGTGAAGTGAAATTTCTGTATGTCATACATAACTAATTTTTTCATAACTCAACCTAGCTAATACAATAGATATGATATACTTATTGGATAAAGTTAGGTATGATGCTACACCTTTAAATACAGAGGAAACATATTTAGGCACAAATCTTTGGTTTCAGAAAGGAATTGTAAGTGAATCTATAGCTTATTAAAATAAACAATTAATAGATTGAGAATTTTCCACAATTTTCGTCATTTCTTTTTCATCTATCTGGTTGCTCCTGAAAGTTAGAGAGACATACCATATAATGTAACACGTTTTCTGAGAAAACAAGGAAAACATGCATTTAGAAATTAATTTTCTGTCTCACCCTGTCCACAAACAGGAACTATTCGAACAGTAACCAAATGCATTAGTGCGCATACTCAAAGAAAACTCAGGTGCTGTCTCTGGCAGATACTGGAAGAACTTTACAGAAGTGACAACATGTGTATCCTCCTACCATATTCTGAACAACAACAAATCCTCCTTTCTACAGAAACTTCAATAACCAGAAAATATTTTGTGGTTTTATTTTTTTTCACTTGATGCCTCAAATAGATCTTAAAAAACTAACAAGAAAATTACTTTTTGTCCCAGGTGAAATATCATTTGGAATTTGTATTTTCAAATTTTTGAATCAGGAGAAGAATGAACAATTTTGGAGTTGATCACAAATTAAAATGAAAAAGAAATATTTCAAATCAAGTCAATGTTTTTGATAAATTCAGCATTTTTTTAAGATGTATTTGGATTGACTTAACATTTTCTTATACAGTACATAAGGATGATGGCTAATGTGTGCGTTCCATAATAAGAGTCACTGGAGCAGTGGATTCTACATATACTTGCAAACCCCCATAACTGAAAAAAAAGCCACAATTTTTACAAAACAGATAATAAAAAGGATTTGGTTTGGTTGGCAGCATGCAAAGGAGAGCTCTAAAGACATAATTTCAATTGCCACCATTCACTTCTGGAAGTACGCAGTCCCTGTTGCCTCACTGGGAAAACAATAGCCAAAATGTTACTATGGGATTTCTCACACACCCTCCCCGCCAAAAATGTGAAAATTGCTCACGCACCAAAGAGTCTGCAAGGTGCATTG